>NW_026112306.1:7500-160053 GCF_024679095.1 Eriocheir sinensis | reverse complement strand
CCATCTAGTTTGTTAATATCACACCCCTAGTATAGAGGGGTTGCACGTGACGTCATCATCAGCGATCAGCTGATCACTTCTCAACTGCCCGCAAAGGCCCGTCAGTGTGGGCGAGAACAGTTTTCCCGCACGAGCGCTTGTCCCCGCCATGGTTCTGGGGTGGTCTCTATGTTAGGGGCCCATCTATTACTGTGTGTGTGGGGGGGGGGGGGCCGATCTATTACTGTTACTGATAAGTGCTACACTGCCACTCGCGGTAGGTAGACCGGGGCTAGCAAGTATAGGTCAGTGGGCTTTTTGGGAACCCCTTACGTTCTAATGCTCTTACTAAACACCGCCCGAGGATGCCCCGGGTTAAATTAGTCATATATTCATTGTTGATATCATCAAATATATCTTAAAGTTTGAAAATAAATGTATATACGGTGTGTCCATCATCATTTGCTAGACTAACGGATAGTTATACAAGGAAGCCTAGCCTCACTGTCCAGATTTTTTGCATAGTCACTTAGATTGAGAGATGAAGACGGCAGGCACGTGCCAGCGGGCCAGGGGCTCAGCTGATCGCTCGTGCCTCCTAAAATGGCTGACAGTTATTTTTCCCTAAAAGCGGTGTGACGTCAGTGCAACCCCTCTATAGTTAGGTGTAACCGACGTACATTTTGACTTTATCTCATTTTATTTGATCTCTTTTTCGACGTCCTGCCCTTTAGCGATGGTAGGCTTTCCTTAACCCTACATTAGTATCCTGGGGTGTTTGAACAACCCCCCAAAAGACGTTTTTGATCACCGTCTTGAATTGGCAACACTTAGATCACTCTCCTTTCTAGTACCTTCCTGAATACGTGAGAGGAGAGACTACTGAAATGTTGACAGTCCCGTGGCAGGTCCTTTGAAAAAAAAGACACATCTGTTTCCTTTGGGGTGTCTGGTCACCCCACGGTGCTAATAAACTGACGTTGTGGGAAACATGTGTGCAGCAAACTGTTTGTAAGTTGCATGTAATGCCAAGATTCTGTATCAGGTGACGGATTCGAGTGATAAGTACTGGTGATGCTGTTGCAACAAGATTATCATCTAATGTAGTTTAGAGTTACCTTATTATGTCAGTGGGTATGGAGTAAATATATTAATTTTTTTTTTCCGCAATTTCATGTTTACTTATTTATCAGTTAAGTATGCACGTCTTATTTTTTTAACACATTTTTTTTTCTGTGTGTGTGGTTTAGGAAGCATGAAGAATGAATGAATATATATATATATATATATATATATATATATATATATATATATATATATATATATATATATATATATATATATATATATATATATATATATATATATATATATATATATATATATATATATATATATATATATATATATATATATATATATATATATATATATATATATATATATATATATATATATATATATATATATATATATATATATATATATATAGATATATATATATATATATATATATATATATATATATATATATATATATATATATATATATTTTTTTTTTTTTTCATAGATTAGCACCAGTAAAACTACTTTTCATGATAAGCAAATCTGACTTATTTCTGAAGGATTTTAGTAATGAAACTCTAAATGAAAAGTATTTAGGTCGTCATGTTCTTGACGATAATACTGAGGAAAGGGAAACGAGATTGTATGAAGTACTGTATACCTTTATCTAAGAAATGATCGTTTGAGTCCAATTTAGTGTGTGTGTGTGTGTGTGTGTGTGTGTGTGTGTGTGTGTGTGTGGTTTAGGAAGCATGAAGAATGAATGAATCTATCTATCTATCTATATATATATATATATATATATATATATATATATATATATATATATATATATATATATATATATATATATATATATATATATATATATATATATATTCATAGATTAGCACCAGTAAAACTACTTTTAATGATAAGCAAATCTGACTTATTTCTGAAGGATTTTAGTAATGAAACTCTAAATGAAAAGTATTTAGGTCGTCATGTTCTTGACGATAATACTGAGGAAAGGGAAACGAGACTGTATGAAGTACTGTATACCTTTATCTAAGAAATGATCGTTACAGTTGTTGTAACCCGTAATCCGGGCACACAGGGTAGACGACACACTGTTTGTATTAGTGACACTTGACTTAAAATTCTGGTACTTTAGGAGTATTTAAAGGAGTTCGTAAATGGGGTGATGAAACGGTGTCGCCTTTCTTATATGTATTTTATTCTACCTTAATACTACTTAATATTACAGAGGGTAAAAATATTGCTTAAACCAGCGACTGGCTTACTAGACTCAATGAGTCTTCAGGTTTTCTTTCACTATTGGTTACTGACGTTAACACTGGTATAATATTGAGTAAAAACTCACACAATAAAGTATCATAGAAATATAATCCTAAGTAAAACTAAGATAATAGAACACAATAGATATGTTAGATACGCTTTCCTCTATGGTACCACATTACTCCATACTCACAGTAGCAAAGATGAATGTTCTACCCATGTTGTCTAGGGAAGGACAACTGAGTGTCCAGCAACGAACAGAGTGCTGGTTGATCTGAGGTCAAGCCTGAATAAATGCTTCTTATATAGGCAGACAGACATACAGACATCGCGAGGGTAATACGTCAGGCGTGTGAGTCATACATCAAACTCACACCGAGCTCATACAATAATCTACCTAACCGACATGCTTAATTCACGCGGTGACGCAGCTTTGTTTTCATAACATTTTGTTCCGCGGTTGATCGTGTTTTGGCCGCGGTTGATTGTGTTTTGGCCGCGGTTGATTGTGTTTTGGCTTAGAGATAAGCGGGTGCGTTAATGGGCAATTGCAATTGTGTATAGGTTGGTAAATGAACAGTGTGTGGGGACAATCATGTCTTGGAGTCCGTGTTGTGTTTTAGCGGTCGATACCGCTGTTGTCATCGGAAAATAATGATGATGACACGAGTGGTGTCGCGGCTCGCGGGGCACCACATACCCCCTCCGTTAAAATCACGCCACGTCCTCGTGGCACGAAGCGTTCCGCCCGGCGGACGACCATGGAGGGCCAAGACGGGGATGGCGGGATCGTGGGGGAGGAGTCCAGCGAGACGGGACCTGAAGAGACAGAAGAAGGCCACCCCACCGGCGACGAAGACGACGCCGAGGAGGAGCAGCCACCCCCACCAAGGGAGGAAGGGGTCGAAGGCGGGGACCGGAGAGACGGATTCCTGGAGCGCGTGAAGTGCTGGAGGGAGGTCCAGCGGGGGGGCCAGAGACGATCCGGGCGACGGCGGCGGGGAGGGGAAAGGGCCAAGGGGAGTCTTGGCCAGGAGCGATGAGACCACGTCACGTCCGATGTGGAAGGGGGCGCGATGAACCGTCAGCGGGGCGTCACCGTCCATAGTAGCAGAGGCAGGGAGGCTGAAGGCGTCGGAGTGGGCACTACAGCCCATACCGAGGCTGAGGAGACCCGTCCCGTTGATGGTCTGCTTGTATAAGGAGACCGGGCTGTCCGGGCAGACCATGGTGACCACCTGGGGAGTATCGGTAGCGAAGACCCAGCCCGCAGGAGACGTGTTCGATGTGTTTAAAATGGACGCGTTGCCTTTTCATCTTGATGGCACGCCATATTTTCTGCACACCGACACGCTTTCCACTTACCTTGCGGTTTCTGAAGACCGCACTCACTATATGCTCTTGGACTCCTTGGACCGCTGTACTAAACACCACCTGCTCTATGTATGTCCCCCTGTCGCCCCTGTCTACTCGACTTCTGTCCAGCGCTGCGAGATCGCTCTCTTTCTCGATCGCCCAGACGCCCTCTCGCTGTGTTCTAAGTCTCTCCTCAGAGTCTTCCCCCCGGTCTTCATCCCGTCTCCTGCGGGCTGGGTCTTCGCTACCGATACTCCCCAGGTGGTCACCATGGTCTGCCCTCCATCCTCTCCTCCACTTCTTGTTTTGATTCACCAACCAACACCACATCATCCGCATACATAATGTCCCATGGCAGTCATGCCTGCTGCAGTTTTAACCCTCGTTTTCACATTTCTGTACATCTCCATAATTTGTTTTATATAACTCTCTGGTACCATTTTCTTCCTCAAGCATCTCCATATTTCCTGCCTCGGAATTCGATCATAAGCTTTTTCCAGGTCAATGAATATTGCGTGTATCTCCCTCTGCTTCTCTCTCTATTTTTCCATCATCTGTCTTAGCACAACAATTGCGCTAGTCGTTCCCTTTTTAGGAATAAATCCGAACTGGCCCCTTGCTATCTCCACCACCTGTCTCAATCTTGCATCCATAATCCTCTCCCAGATCTTCATTGTGTGGGACAGAAGCTTTATTCCACGATAGTTTGCACAATCTTGCACATTCCCTTTCTCCTTGAAGATTGGAACCATTACACTTTCTCGCCACTCCTCCGGTATAACTTGCTGGTCTTCAATTTTCCTCATTAGTATCCACAAAATATCTACTCCTTCCCTTTCCAAAGCCAACCATGCCTTCACGGGGATGTTATACGCCAACTGCCTTGTTCCTCTTCATTTTCTTCAGGGCCTTCTCCACTTCCACTCTCTCAATTGGCCTCGTTGGTCCCTCACATGGAACTCCATCTTCAAAATATTCACGGTGATTCTCCTCGTTTAGCAGTCCTGAAAAATACTCCTTCCACCTTTCACGCACCTCTTCCTCTTTACTCAGTACACGCCCTTCCGCATCTAGTATTTGCTTTATGTGTTGAATATCTGTTGTAGCCTTGTTTCGGCTTTTCGCCAGCCAGTATATTTTCTTCTGACCTTGGGATGTTTCCAATTCTTCGTATATGTTCTCGCAAGCTTCCGCTTTCGCCACTGCTACTTCTTTCATTGCCGCCTTCTTCGCTCGCTGGTATTCATCTTTATCCAGTTGATTCCTCGTCTGTTCCCAATTCCGCTTCGCCTCCTTCTTTTCCCTTCTTTTCCCTCAACTTTTCTTGTATGTCCTGTTTCCATCACCTTACACTGCGTGGTTTACCTGATGTTTGTCCCAGTACTTCCCGGGCTGCATTCCTCATTGTTTCCGCGTTTGTCTCAAACCACCTATTAACATCTTTTATATCACAGTCCATCCTTTCCAGCACTTTTGTCTGAAATTCTAACCGTTGCAGTCTCACCCTCACCAGTCTATGTTGTGGTGCAACGTGGTCACCGGGTATTACTCTGCAGTCTTTTACCTCCCTTATGTCTGACCGCCTATACATAATATAGTCTATCTGTGCTGCATTGTTTCCACTCTTATAGGTGATGGTATGCTCTTCCCTTTTGGAGAAAAATGTATTCGTGACCATGAGGTCAAACGATACAGCCAAATCTACCACTCTTTCACCATCTCTATTTCTCCTTCCATACCCATGCCCGCCATGTATTCTTTCAATGCCATTGTTGTCCTCTCCTACATGTCCATTAAGATCAGCACCCATCATCACTCTCTCCTCTGCTGGAAAACTTTCCATCACGCCCTCAGCCTTCTCCAAAATACTTCCTTTTCTTCCTCTGTAACTCCTGTTTGTGGGGCATAAGCACTTACAATGTTTAATCCCCATGCCCTGTCCATTACCTTCATTACAATTATCCTGTCTCCTTCTCTGGTTACACTTATCACTTTTTCTTTCATATCAGGTGATAGTATAATTCCAACTCCATTTCTTCCCTCTTGATTTGATCCACTATAATACAATTTATATCCTTCAGCTAGCTCTTTCGCCTTGTTTCCCTTCCATCTCGTTTCCTGCACACACAGAACACTAATCCTTCTCATCCTCATCAACTCGACCACCTCTCTCCCTCGTCCCGTCATGGTGCCAACATTTAGTGTTCCCACTCTCATGTTTATTGGAGCTGGCTTCTTTAGCCGCGCACGCTCACAGCGCGGTAGCCTCGCTTCATCACAGAGATCGGGCGAGGCCCCTGTGCGTCGCTTCCGGGTACGCCCTAACCTTTGTCGAAACTCCTGCATTGAGACTCATCATGCTGGCTTTGGCAGGTGGTTTTACAGCCGGATGCCCTTACTGATAACAACCTTCCCCATTTACCCGGGCTTGGGACCGGCACTGAGTTGAGCTGGCTTGCTCCCCCAGTGGCTGGGGAAGGAGATTTTATCACCCGGTTCTGACACAAATGATTTGTTCATAACATCCTCGCATTGCAGGATGAAGTCTCTCGCACTGTAATCCGGTTCATTGCCTGCGAAAGCTCTGACTGATGCCGTAGTCGGCAGAAGTTTAATAGTGTTAGTAGCCATTGTGAATTCTTGGTTAGTCAAGATATTACCTTTGTTATCTTGCGGAGAGAAGCAGGAAGAGGAGGAGGAGGAACTCTGTCATGAGTTGACCTGCCTTAGGACACGGGAATTGACATCCTCGGCGGGCGCTTCCGAATCCTGCAGTAACTTCTGGAACTCCTTGGCCAAAATTTCTATATCTTTATCAGGCTGACCTGCCATTTAAAAAGGCATTAGGAAAATATGGCTTCATGAGGAAAAATATATGGGAAAGAAAAGTATCACCGCTAAGTGTGTGCTCACACGCCTCAGATGTTGCTAAAACCCATTAAAAATATTTAAAAGAACAATTATTTAAGACTTACAATTATAAAAACTTCAAACTGTGCAATAAAACACTTAAAAGAAAGGAGAAAAGAAAATGAATGATTATATATAAAATGCAAACAATGTTCACAAATCAGGAAAAATATTAAACATCCCTCTACACCTGAATAAAATTCAACAGCCTAAGGGAAACTAGATACGGCTCCACCCGGAGACACACAAAGCACGTAAAAAAAATCACCTGAAATGTCATCAACAAGTGGTGTATTAACATAATTTGTGGTGTGTCAGCTACATGCATGTGAATACCATAAAAAAAAGTGTGAAGATTGTACTCGTGGCACTCCTTTGTCCTCGGCTGGCTAGCCCTCGTCCTTGGCTGGCTGTCCCCGCGACCTTGGAGCGGCCAGAGAGACCGCCGGCAGTGCCCGGTAGCGGCTGGCAGCGGTAACTGACGGGTAAACGGCGGGAGTAACGGACTCGGGATGCGTTATCGCACGGAGAGTGGAGTTACCATCGCCTAGAGAGCGAGAGAGAGAGAGGGGTCGCTGCATTGAAGGCTGATCGCATTGGCAAACACGGTAAGAACGTGCGCCGCCACGAGGAGCCGCAGCTAATGCCGAGAAGCTTCTCATGAAAGAGAGGGGGCAAGACCTGGCTGTCAACATCAACATCGACCTGAGAAGAATGAGGATTTCCAGGTGGAAGTGAGCGATGCCGAGTCTTGGCCCGCGGGAGGGTGGGCCCGAACTAGGATACAGTTCAACGGCGTTTGTTGAGGTCGGTGCGCGCAACACGAGAGACTAATCCCATCCAAGCTTGCTGGCCCCGGTCTGAGAGGTTGGCAAACGATTAGTCGCTCGGGTAGGTGCAGCGCGCTCCGGCCCCAAACAGCGTTCGGGAAGCTCGAGCGGGTTTGTGGAGCGAGTCCGCCGCCGGCTTGCTCAACCCTCGCTTCCTCACAGCACACTAGAGACCGTTCTCTTTGGGACCGTCCCGCACGAGGGTCTCGATCCCCCCGCTGGCCGCGCGAGCGAGAGCCAAGAGCGGGAAGACCGTTACGCTCGGCCCAGCCGCCGACCAGCCGTACCCCACAATCTCGCAATTCCGCGCCAGCGGGCCGCTCCCAACGGTCAGCATCGACTGTGGTCGCACTTCCAGGCAGCGGCGTTTACAAGCTCACGGCAGCTCTAGCGATTCTAGGAGCCGAGTTCTTAGCGGTTATTGGGTTGGGATGGGGTGCAAAGTCTTGTAGGGTTGCTATTTCTGGAGTACGTTGACTGTTTGCGTTGTGTGAGTATGTTTGTGGTCTTGTACATAAGTGTAAGTCTGTGTGCTTGTCTGGCGTATGTGCAGAGGTTCCATGTTTCTCAGTTGTTTGATCCGTGGTGTTGTGATTCCAGACGTTCGAGTGTAGTAGTTGTTTGTAATGAACCTAGCCGCCTTGGTGTTGATCTGTACTCACGTATCAATGTTTCTGTGTGTGAGGATCGTGGAGCACGGATTGAGCTGAGCACCCCAAATTGCTCCTTTTCTCCCGAAGCTATTCATTCCTGCACATTACAGCCGAACCACATTTAACTAGACACTTGCGTAGTGTAGGTACGGTACCCGCAAAAAAAGTATGCGGAAAAGGAACGGGTTATGGCATAGGAGTGACCTTCCGTCGTTAGAGCTTGCCCAAGCAGGCTTAGATATCGTTATAGTATTGCTGGGCAACTATAGTCAGTCAGTCAATCAATGTCTAGCAGCCCTCCCAGTCCTGTTTCCCGCCAGTGCCGCGATTGAAGCTTGCCAGGAAAAGAAAGTTCTGCCTTTTCGTGGAGTGAGCAACATACGGAGTGAGCTGAGCACCACAAATGGCTCCTTTTCTCCCGAAGCTATTCCGAGGGATATCTCATGACTGCGGTAGCGGTGGCGGCTGATATTGTAGAATATTGGTGTAAAGGAATTGGTCAAACGCACACACTAAATTGGACTGTGTGGTGCCCCGCGAGCCGCGACACCACTCGTGTCATCATCATTATTTTCCGATGACAACAGCGGTATCGACCGCTAAAACACAACACGGACTCCAAGACATGATTGTCCCCACACACACTGTTCATTTACCAACCTATACACAATTGCAATTGCCCATTAACGCACCCGCTTATCTCTCTAAGCCAAAACACAATCAACCGCGGCCAAAACACAATCAACCGCGGCCAAAACACGATCAACCGCGGAACAAAATGTTATGAAAACAAAGCTGCGTCACCGCGTGAATTAAGCATGTCGGTTAGGTAGATTATTGTATGAGTTCGGTGTGAGTTTGATGTATGACTCACACGCCTGACGTATTACCCTCGCGATGTCTGTATGTCTGTCTGCCTATATAAGAAGCATTTATTCAGGCTTGACCTCAGATCAACCAGCACTCTGTTCGTTGCTGGACACTCAGTTGTCCTTCCCTAGACAACATGGGTAGAACATTCATCTTTGCTACTGTGAGTATGGAGTAATGTGGTACCATAGAGGAAAGCGTATCTAACATATCTATTGTGTTCTATTATCTTAGTTTTACTTAGGATTATATTTCTATGATACTTTATTGTGTGAGTTTTTACTCAATATTATACCAGTGTTAACGTCAGTAACCAATAGTGAAAGAAAACCTGAAGACTCATTGAGTCTAGTAAGCCAGTCGCTGGTTTAAACAATATTTTTACCCTCTGTAATATTAAGTAGTATTAAGGTAGAATAAAATACATATAAGAAAGGCGACACCGTTTCATCACCCCATTTACGAACTCCTTTAAATACTCCTAAAGTACCAGAATTTTAAGTCAAGTGTCACTAATACAAACAGTGTGTCGTCTACCCTGTGTGCCCGGATTACGGGTTACAACATTGGTGTCAGGTGTGGGGTGGTGAAACTTGTGGTGAAACTTGTGGTGAAACTTGTGGTAAAACTTGTGGTGAAACTTGCGATTTATATTGGTTTATATTGGTATTGTACTGGTGTATGTCCACATCCGAAAGCGAGGGAGAAGACAGTTATTCTTGGAATTACGGGAATAAGACTTTAGAGTTAAAAAATGCCAGACGAAGGCAAGAACCCTCCCCCCACCAAAGGAGATGGAAAATCGATCACCCTTGCCCATGATGATCTTGTCACGCTACTTAGCCGTCATACCTTGAATGATTTTAGTAGAGTGCAGGGACTCTTATATTTTTGTGGTGGAGAAGAAAAAAATAGCAAAACACCAAACCTCCCATGCCATAAGCTAGCAAAGAAATGGATAGAGGATATTGAAAGCCGGACACAGGCAAATTGGGACACTACCGGAAAGATTGAGTTAGCCAAACAATATGCCCTGGGAGCAGCGCGCGATCATCTCCTCGGTTGTATCACTAGATGTGGACAGGATTGGGAAAAAGTAAAGGAAGACTTCCTACGTGTGTTTCCCACAGTAAGGACCTTTTCGGTCCTCCAGAAAGAATTGGGAGAGGCAAAACGGCGGACAGGAGAAAACATCCGCATCTTCCTCATCCGCCTGGAGACATTGAGAGACGAGTTGATCGCTCTCAAGCCTGACAATGCCAGTTTGCTAACTGAGATAACCGCTTTACGGCTCAGAGAGGCTTTCCCTCCGGCCCTCTTACTCATCCTAACGGAGGAAGAAAAGGGGGACCCACAGAAGGTATTAAAGAAAGGGTATGAGTATATTAAAGCTTATCCAGAGTCGAAGCTATCCGATGCCGATATCGCCAAAGAAATAAAAGTGCTGAACGTCTGTTCCACCCAGGCATCCGGACCCAAACATGTCTCACAAGCCCGTCCTCCACGCCCTCCAGGCCAGTCACGTTACCCGATAACCCAAAGGGGAGGACGGCACGCCGCGCCACCTACACGCCCATATGGGAACGCGCCCACGCCACCCACATGTTATGCTTGTGGGTATGTAGGACACATGGCTCGCGATTGCACATATGGAAGGCAGTATAGGGGTGCCTACCACCCACCAACGGGCTCTCGGTACCCTCAGTACCAGCCCACTCGAAACAGGCGTCAGCCTGTCTCGCCTTGCGCTGCCTGGCGCCCGGAGTACACGGCCGGTCCCTCACCCCGTAGCTCCTGGGTCAACCCTGACCACGAGAAGAACAAAAAAAAAAAGACCCCAGCGTAGCTGCGGCAGTCCACGGCCCTACCAACGCCCTCACGTTGAGATTGTGCGTAGGCTCTAATGCACAAAAGGAGATGGTTTACGCAATGCTAGACACAGGAGCAGGAGCGTCCCTAATAGAAGAAGATTTATTTAGGAAGGTAGGCGGGAAGATGATAGTTACAGAACCTCTCTTCATACAAGGGGTAGATCGGACTCCAATCCCTAATAAAGGAATAGCCGAAGTAGTAGTAGACTTTGGGCACGGAGAAATTATAGAAAAGTTTGTAGTAATATCACAAGGTATAGTGTTACCAACAGCAGTTTTCTTGGGCCTAGAATTTATGTGGAGACAAAATGTGGTAGCTGCACCGCTGGCCACACCTGGGCAGTTTAGTGTAATGGTGGGCGCCTACCCAGTGGAAGTACATTCCCTGGCTGCGGACGATATGAGCCCGTACCCAGAAGATCATAAACCTACTTTAGACGAGATGGAGGAAGTACCAGTGAAAGCATACGCTATTAACGCGGCGTCCTTGCTCCCAGGCACGGCAGGGTATGTCACTCTGGAGGCAGAGATTGGCAGAGCCCAGCAAGCCTTATTTCTCCCAAGGTCCAATGATATCCCTTCTTCATTTTTATTTCCCGGTTAGTAACCTTAACTCCTAACGTCAAACAAACCAAAGGTAAATTCATCATTCCCTATGCTAACCCAACTGAAGAAACTATTGAGATGCCAACAGGTGAAGTGATGGGACACATTTATTCTTGTCACTCAGAATACTATCAATCATCGACTAATGAATGTGTAGCGGCTGTCACAAAACAGCTACAAAGCCGCCTGTCACCCAGTCAAGTAAGCAGATGGTACTCGATAAGCTGATAGACGAGCTATTTTTACCCTCACAACGGGAAAATTGCTGTCTGAAGGGCTTAACCTGCAAGTATCCTGATGTGTTTGCTCTAAAAACGAGCCACTCACTATTACCCCTATTATGTTCACACTTTAAGGCTAAAAATGACAAGCCTATATATAAAAAGCCATACCCAATACCAGTAAAATATCATAAAGAAATAGAGATTCAGCTCAAGGACCTTGAGGCCCAGGGTATTATACGCCCTAGTGCGTCACCCTACAGCGCATCTCTAGTCCCTGTTGCTAAAAGGATGGTGGAGTCAGACTTTGTCTCGACTTCCGCGCTCTGAACGATGAATTGATTGATGACAAACATCCTCCCTAACATTAACCTCATTTTGCAACAGTTAGGGAAAGTAAAGTATTCACCTCCCTTGATTTGCGCCAGGCTACCACCAAGTCCCATTGGCAGAGGAATCTAAACACTTGACAGCCTTCACGACACCTTATGGCCTCTATGAATTCACTACAGTCCCTTTGGATTAAAAACAGCACCTGCAGCCTATCAACGGATCATGAATCAAGTTCTCATAGGTCTGACAGGAAGAATTGTACATGTATACCTTGATGATTTGATAGTACAAGGGAAAGACATGGACCATCACCTAAAGAACCTCCATGCCGTCTTGGACAGACTGCAGAAGGCTCACCTGTCCTTAAGACTAGATAAGTGTTCCTTTTTCAAAGAGCAAGTAGATTATCTGGGTCACATTGTTAGTGCTTCTGGCTTGAAGCCTCAGCCCTCAAAGGTACAGGCGGTGCAACAACTCACTCCTCCGAAAACAGTCAAAGAACTTCAAGGTTTCCTGGGATTGGTTAACTTTATAGGAAATTCATTAAAGACTTTGCCAAGATAGCATCCCCACTTAATAATTTACTCAAAGGGAGGAAAGTAACCAAGAATGATAAGACACATCTGGAGTGGAATGAAGAGGCATTGCATGCATTTAGCACACTAAAGAACAGTCTAACGACTGACATTGTTTTAGCCTTTCCGGATTTCCGGCCCTTCAATCTCACCACCGATGCGTCAGATAAGGCAATAGGTGGTGTGTTGCAACAAAAGGATGAAAATGGTAGTTTACGTCCCATAGCATATTTTAGTAGAACCCTGAATGGAGCAGAACGTAACTACTCAGCGGTAGAGAGAGATGCTTTAGCAGTCATCTATGGCCTCAGTACTAATCGACCCTTATCTTGGGTTATAGGATACACATCCTGTCGGACCATAGACCACTGACTTGGCTGTTAAAAAGCACAGTACCTAGCAGCAGGATTGCACGCTGGCAGACACTTCTAGGAGAATTTGACTTTAGTATTGATTATCTCCCAGGCTCCAGCAACATGGTAGCAGATTTTTTGTCAAGGATTAGGAATCAGGAGAGTGACGTGATAGAAGGCGATTTGGATGCTCGAATTATGTCTGTCACCCTTACGGGTGGACAGGACACGTCTGTCGCCTCTCCGGAGGGACATGACAAACAGGATAAGTTTCTCCATTGGAGTCTTGCTGGACTCATGGAGCACCAGGATCGCGATCCTGAACTGAGAGAATTGAAGCATGCTTTTGAACAAACCACCGGTGGTAACGTACATGAGAGAGATGAGAGAAAGGTTGCAGAGAGGAGCAATGTAACGTTAATGCAGCTAAGAGGCACTTCAAAAACTGCCTCTTAGTGAAGTGTGTAGAGAACGGCATTCTCTACCGCGATGTTTGCGATGAATACAACAAGCAGAAAAGACTGGTTATCGTTCCACCAAGCTACATTCCTAACGCGTTAGCTTTGGCGCATTCCATGCTACCTGCAGGGCATGGAGGCACTAAGGTTACGTTGGCACGCTGTCGCAAGTTTGCGTACTGGCCGGGAATGAAGGCGGACGTGGAGCAATATGTCAGATCTTGTCCTGTCTGTTGTCGGTTTAAGAAGAGGGATCCCCGCCAGCTCCACTTATGAGGTATCCAGAGGTTGGCCAACCGTTTGACAGAGTCCATATGGATATTGTCGGACCTTTGTCTGTTTCAGACGAAGGCTATAGGTATGTACTGACAGTGATAGACGTCCTGTCACGCTTCTTGGTAGCAACCTCCTTCGTACGAAGGCAGCCAAGTGGCAGCTGCGTTCTACAAGAACGTAGTCTGTGTACACAGCATCCCGCCGATTCTAGTCACGGATCAAGGAAAGGAGTTCGTCAACACTCTCTTACGAGAGTTGACTCAGTTGTTACAGATTGATCATCTAAGGACAACTCCTTATCACCCGTCTGCAAACGGTGTGATAGAAAGGCCTAATGGCACCTTAATAAATATCTTGAGAACTTTGTGCGAGGACAATCGCGGTATCTGGGACCAAATGCTTCCGGTTGCAACACACGCCTACAACACTGCCTACCATCGTGTTCTGAAAGATTCACCATTTTTCTTGCTTTTCTCTCGGGACCCAAATGTTCCTTTTGAAGTGCTTGAGAATAAACTCCAACCTTGTTATGATGTTGACAGCTATAAAGCATTTACTTCTAGTGTCGCGCAGCGGACCTATAAACTATGTCAGACCAATATAGATATAGGATGGCAGGAGTCAGAAAGAATGTTTAGGAAATCCAAACCCAAACAGGTGGTAGTAGGAGATCGGGTCTACTTAAGGCATGTATGTACAAAGGGTGAACCAAAGAAGCTCCAGCCCTTGTTCAATGGACCTTTTAGGGTGCTAGAAAAAATAAGCCCTGTAGTGGGGATGCTATCTTGGCAAAGTCTTTAATGAATTTCCTATAAAAGTTAACCAATCCCAGGAAACCTTGAAGTTCTTTGACTGTTTTCGGAGGAGTGAGTTGTTGCACCGCCTGTACCTTTGAGGGCTGAGGCTTCAAGCCAGAAGCACTAACAATGTGACCCAGATAATCTACTTGCTCTTTGAAAAAGGAACACTTATCTAGTCTTAAGGACAGGTGAGCCTTCTGCAGTCTGTCCAAGACGGCATGGAGGTTCTTTAGGTGATGGTCCATGTCTTTCCCTTGTACTATCAAATCATCAAGGTATACATGTACAATTCTTCCTGTCAGACCTATGAGAACTTGATTCATGATCCGTTGATAGGCTGCAGGTGCTGTTTTTAATCCAAAGGGGACTGTAGTGAATTCATAGAGGCCATAAGGTGTCGTGAAGGCTGTCAAGTGTTTAGATTCCTCTGCCAATGGGACTTGGTGGTAGCCCTGGCGCAAATCAAGGAGGTGAATACTTTACTTTCCCTAACTGTTGCAAAATGAGGTTAATGTTAGGGAGGGATGTTTGTCATCAATCAATTCATCGTTCAGAGCGCGGAAGTCGAGACAAAGTCTGACTCCACCATCCTTTTAGCCACAGGGACTAGAGGTGCGCTGTAGGGTGACGCACTAGGGCGTATAATACCCTGGGCCTCAAGGTCCTTGAGCTGAATCTCTATTTCTTTATGATATTTTACTGGTATTGGGTATGGCTTTTTATATATAGGCTTGTCATTTTTAGCCTTAAAGTGTGAACATAATAGGGGTAATAGTGAGTGGCTCGTTTTTAGAGCAAACACATCAGGATACTTGCGGGTTAAGCCTTCAGACAGCAATTTTCCCGTTGTGAGGGTAAAATAGCTCGTCTATCAGCTTATCGAGTACCATCTGCTTACTTGACTGGGTGACAGGCGGCTTTGTAGCTGTTTTTGTGAGAGCCGCTACACATTCATTAGTCGATGATTGATAGTATTCTGAGTGACAAGAATAAATGTGTCCCATCACTTCACCTGTTGGCATCTCAATAGTTTCTTCAGTTGGGTTAGCATAGGGAATGATGAATTTACCTTTGGTTTGTTTGACGTTAGGAGTTAAGGTTCCTAACCCGGGAAATAAAAATGAAGAAGGGATATCATTGGACCTTGGGAGAAATAAGGCTTGCTGGGCTCTGCCAATCTCTGCCTCCAGAGTGACATACCCTGCCGTGCCTGGGAGCAAGGACGCCACGTTAATAGCGTATGCTTTCACTGGTACTTCCTCCATCTCGTCTAAAGTAGGTTTATGATCTTCTGGGTACGGGCTCATATCGTCCGCAGCCAGGGAATGTACTTCCACTGGGTAGGCGCCCATATATATATATACATATGTATATATGTATATATATATATATATATATATATATATATATATATATATATATATATATATATATATATATATATATATATATATATACCATCATCATCACCACCATCATCACCACCACCATCATCACCACCATCATCATCACCACCATCATCACCACCATCATCACCACCATCATCACCACCATCATCATCACCACCATCATCATCATCATCACCATCATCACCACCATCATCATCACCACCCTCACCAGCATCACCACCATCATCATCACCACCATCATCACCACCATCAACATCACCATCATCATCACCATCATCATCACCATCATCACCATCATCACCACCATCATCATCACCACCATCACCATCACCACCATAATCATCACCACCATCATCACCACCATCATCATCACCACCATCATCATCACCACCATCATCATCACCACCATCATCATCACCACCATCATCACCACCACCATCATCACCACCATAATCATCACCACCATCACCATCATCACCATCATCATCACCATCATCATCACCACCATCATCATCACCACCACCATCATCACCACCATCATCATCACCACCATCATCACCACCATCATCATCACCACCATCATCACCACCATCATCATCACCACCATCATCATCACCACCATCATCATCACCACCACCATCATCACCATCATCATCACCATCATCACCACCATAATCATCACCACCATCACCATCATCATCACCATCATCACCACCATCATCATCACCACCATCATCACCATCATCACCATCATCACCACCATCATCATCACCACCACCATCATCATCACCACCATCATCATCACCACCATCATCACCACCATCATCATCACCACCATCATCATCACCACCATCATCATCACCACCACCATCACCACCATCATCATCATCATCACCATCACCACAACCACCACCACCATCATCATCATCACCACCATCATCACCATCATCATCACCACCATCATCATCACCACCATCATCATCATCACCATCATCACCATCACCAACATCATCACCACCATCACCATCAACACCATCATCATCACCAACAACATCACCACCACCATCACCACCATCATCAACACCATCATCACCACCATCATCATCACCACCACCATCATCACCACCATCATCACCACCACCATCATCACCACCATCACCATCATCACCATCATCACCATCATCATCACCACCATCATCATCACCACCATCATCACCACCATCATCATCATCATCACCATCATCACCATCATCATCACCATCATCATCACCACCATCATCATCACCACCATCATCATCACCACCATCATCATCACCACCATCATCACCACCATCATCACCACCAACACCACCAACACCAACACCACCATCACCACAACCAACATCATCACCATCATCACCATCATCACCACCAGCATCATCACCACCATCATCAGCACCACCATCATCACCACCAGAAGCATCACCACCATCACCACCATCATCATCACCACCATCACCATCATCACCACCATCATCATCACCATCATCACCACCATCATCATCACCACCATCATCACCACCATCATCATCAGCAACACCATCATCACCATCATCATCACCAGCACCACCACCATCATCATCATCACCACCATCACCACCATCATCACCAATTCATCACCACCATCATCATCACCACCATCATCATCACCACCATCATCATCACCACCATCATCATCACCACCATCATCACCATCATCATCACCATCATCATCACCACCATCATCATCACCACCATCATCATCACCACCATCATCATCACCACCATCATCATCATCACCACCATCACCATCATCACCATCACCACCATCATCATCACCACCATCACCATCACCACCATCATCATCACCACCATCATCATCACCACCATCATCACCACCACCATCATCACCACCATCATCATCACCACCATCATCATCACCACCATCATCATCACCACCATCATCACCATCATCATCACCACCATCATCATCACCACCATCATCACCATCATCACCATCATCACCACCATCATCATCACCACCATCACCATCATCACCAAAAAGGAGGAAGAAGAGGATGAAGAAGAGGAAGAGGAAGAAGAGGAGGAAATAGAGGAAGAGGAGGGAGAGGAGGAAGAAGAAGAGGAAGGAGAGGAAGATGCAGAAGAGGAGGAAAAAGAGGAAGAAGAAAAGGAAGAGGAAGAAGAAGAGGTAGGGGAGGAAAAGGAGGAAGAAGCTTGAAGAGGAAGAAGAAGAGGACGAGAAGCTAGGAAGAGGTGGAAAGGTATAGAAGAAGAGGAGGAAGAAGAGGAAGAAGAGGAGGAAAAGAGGGAAGGGGACAATAAGGAGGAAGAAGAGGAAGAAGGAAGAAGAGGAAGACTAGGAAGAGTAGGAAGAAGAGGAAGAAAAGGATGAAGAGGATGAAGAAGAGGAAGAGGAAGAAGAGGAGGAAATAGAGGAAGAGGTGGGAGAGGAGGAAGAAGAGAAAGAGGAAGAGGAGGAAGAAGAAGAGCAAAATCAAGAAAAAGGAAGAAGATGAGAAGGAAGAAGAAAAGGAAGAGTGAGAGGAAGAATGAGGAAGAAGAGTAGGACGAGAAGCTAGGAAGAGGAGGAAAAGTAGGAAGCAGAGGAAGAGGAAAAGGAAAAAGAAGAAGAGGAAGAGGAGGGGGAAAAGAGGGAAGAGGGAAAAGGAGAGAGAAGAGGAAGAGGAGGAAGAAGAGGAAAAGGAGGAAGAAGAGGAGGAAGGAAAGGAGGAAGAGCAGGAAGAAGAGTAAGAGGAAGAAGAGGAGGAAATAGAGGAAGAAGAGGAGGAGGAGGAAGAACAGGAAGAGGAGGAAGATGAAGAAGAAGAGGAAGAAGGAAGGGAAGAGGAAGAAGAGGAAGAGGCAGAAGAAAAGGAAGAGGAAGAAAAAGAGGCGAGAAGCTAGCGAGAAAAGGAAAAGGAGGAAGAGGAGGAAGAAGAGGAAGAGGAAGAATAAAAGGAGAAAGAAGAGGAAGAGGAGGAAGAAGAAAAGGAGAAAGAAGAGGAGGAGGAAAAGAAGGAAGAAGAGGAAGAAGAAGAAGAAAAGAAGGAAGAATAGGAAGAGGAGGAAGAAGAAGAAAAGAAGGAAGAATAGGAGGAAGAGGGAGAAAAGGATTTTATTTCTTGAGAGTTTCTTTTCACTCATTATTCACTATTGCTTTACACCATTGATTAGGTTGCAGTACTTAGTGTTCACGAGCGTTATTGTTGTTCAGAAAAATCAATACGATGCTAGCTATACGAGCGCGAAAAATCTCAAGGGGTCGGAACGTATAGGGTTAATAATGGTTCGCTTTGCCTTTTGAACGCTGGCCGAGGAAGTAACTGACGGGTAAACGGCGGGAGTAACGGACTCAGGCCTCGCGAGCGCTGGCCGAGTCCAGCGGGTAGTCGGCGGTGGTAGGTTGCTCGCCCTTAATGGATCCCTTTGCCTCTTGAGCGCTGGCCGAGGTAGTCACTGACGGGTAAACGGCGAGAGTAACGGACTCAGGCCTCGCTAGGGCTGGCCGAGGCCAGCGGGTAATCGGAGGGCGTAGGTCGCTCGCCCTTAATGGTTCGCTTTGCCTCTTGAGCGCTGACCGAGGCAGTCACTGACGGGTAAACGGCAAGAGTAACGGACTCAGGCCTCGCGAGCGATGGCCGAGGCCAGCGGGTTATCGGTGGGGGTAGGTCGCTCGCCCTCAATGGTTCGCTTTGCCTTCTGAACGCTGGCCGAGGCGGTCACCGACTGCTCGAGTGACTGGTAAACGGCTGGAGTAACGGACAAGTCAAGGATACAATGGCCCTTCATACAACATACAATTTGGTGTGTGGCGGGTAAACTTTGCTTCTTGAGCGCTGGACGAGCCCCTCAGTCATAAATCGTGTGGCGGGTAAACGGGGGGGGGGAGGGGGTAAAGCGGAAGCAGACGAAGCAAGCGGGTAATCAGCGGGGGTAGCTCTCTCGCACTTAATAATGGTTCGTTTTGCCTCGTGAGTGCTGGACGAGGCAAGCGGGTAATCGGCGGAGGTAGGTCGCTCTCCCTTAATAATGGTTCGCTTTCCCTCCTGAGCGCCTGCCGAGGCAGTAACTGACGGGTAAACGGCGGGAGCAACGGACTCAGGCCTCGCGAGCGCTGGCCGAGGCCGGAGGGTAGTCGGGTGGGGTAGCTCTAAGCCCTTAATGGTTGGCTTTGCCTCTTGAGCGCTGGCCGAAGCAGTCTCTGACGGGTAAACGGCGGGAGTAACGGACTCAGGCCTCGCGAGCGCTGGCCGAGGCCAGCGGGTATTCGGCAGGGGTAAGTCGCTTGCCCTTAATGTTTCGCTTTGCCTCTTGAGCGCTGACCGAGACAGTCACTAACGGGTAAACGGCGGGAGTAACGGACTCAGGCCTCGCGAGCGCCTGCCGAGGCCAGCGGGTATTCGTTGGGTCTTCTCTTACAATTTATCTGTTGATGTCTATATGTGCATCTGTTGGGAAACAGTTGTGCGATTTAATTGTAGCTTATAGTTTTGATGGACGTGAGTCGGGACTTGATCATCTCAGCAGTGGGGAGAGTAATATTACGGTCTGTTTTCCTAAACTACTAATATTCAACCACCAACCAATATTATGTTAAGTGACGAATGCCGTATTTCAGCCGGCAGAGGCAAGTTTGGCTCCTCCGTGGTATCGCAGTCCCTCCTGTTTTGTCTGAGGACCAATATATTAAGCTTTTCATTTAAATATATTATAACTTATGCCTAGCGTTCATAAATAAACTTCATATATTGTATCGCTCTTGTGTGTGTGTGTGTGTGTGTGTGAGAGTAATAGAGAGAGAGGATTTGAACGCGGGCGATTTATAAGACAATAATTACGGAGTCTAGCCTAGCCTACTCTTGGTTGTTGGGCGAGGAGGAAGTACCGTATTTACTTTACGCTTACAGAAATATAAGTCCTGACTTTTTTGTAGTACTATGATAAAGAAGTAATAAGAATAGGAATAACTATGGCGCCAGGTAATTTATTACTCCTTCCTGTTTCTCTGCGTGAGGAAAGGCTTGGTGGAGGGCGTCTGGTGATGCAGGCCAGCTTCATGAAGCCGCCTCCTCTCCGTGTGCACTGCAACGTTAACTTGTATGTTTCTTGTTATCTTGACTGCCGTCGTGAGAGGGTTCTTGGTGGCTGACTGAATGATGGAGTCGCCTTCTTGCCGGGTGGTAAGTTAAGTTGACGAGGGCCTCCACATCTTTTTGTATTTTCTAAACTTTCAGTCTCTTCATACCTCCTTTTCCATCGTTGGACTGTTCTTTTACTGATCTTCATCATTCCGGATGTTTTCTTTGTTGACATGTCAGCATTGGCCAAATCATCGACAGTTGTCTCCTTCCTGCCAGGAAGCACCGCGGTGCCGTGTGCAAAATGGCGTCCTGTGCATTCAACCGCCAGTCACGGTCAAGCGAGCGTTTGTGAAGGCGTGTTATTATATCATTATTTAGGATTATGAAAATGACACATAAATGAGTGATTTCATTTCAATTACAACGTTCTCATGATTTGGGTATAACCATGGAAAATATATATTATTTACTTTCAATCTCTATATAACGAAGAACTTCTGTTGTCTAATTTCCAAGTGAACGATATTCTGCTTTAAAAAAGTTTCGTCCGTTACTTGTAAAACGACGTGATTTCATGGTTCTTTTTCTATTTAAAGTGTATATAGTTGATTGGCAATAATAATTAGCATTAACAGTGATAGGATGTGCCTCAACATAAGGTTTAAAACGAATTTAAAAGCTTGCCATAATCTAGTTCGTGAACGAAAATAGACGAAGTAACGGTTCCCGCCATGGGACGGACTGAGAGAGAGAGAGAGAGAGAGAGAGAGAGAGAGAGAGAGAGAGAGAGAGAGAGAGAGAGAGAGAAAACATCCACAGATTCATCGATCCAGCCAGCTAGACAGACAGACAGACAGACTATTCATGTTCCTGTCAGCAAAAGTCACGCTACCGTTCTAGGGGTAACTTTTTTTTTTTTTTTGGGGGGGGGGGGGTGAGGGGGGGTGACGCAGTAATGTTTACCGTCATTGGACGGAAATAGAGAGAGAGAGAGAGAGAGAGAGAGAGAGAGAGAGAGAGAGAGAGAGAGAGAGAGAGAGAGATCCACAGATTCATTCAGCCAGCCAGCCAGCAAGACAGAAGAATCAAGGCCCCCCCTCCAGAATAACCGTTGCTACATGCCATCAAAGAGAGAGAGAGAGAGAGAGAGAGAGAGAGAGAGAGAGAGAGAGAGAGAGAGAGAGAGAGAGAGAGAGAGAGAGAGAGAGTTATCATGGTGGTTATGGGAATGTGTGGTAGCGAGTTTGGAGTAGGTTTTGCGGGGTAGTCAGTAGTACGGCAGATTGCTACAAGGGGCTATGGTAGTTATGGCAGGGGTTTGGAATGGTAGAGGGGTCATGTTGGGTGTTGAACAGAAGGTATATGAGGGTCGTAAGTAGTGTGGGAGGGTTGAAAAGTGGCTGTGCTGATGAGAGGAGGTGTATAGCAGCGAGGGCTTCTGTAGTAATGGTGGAAGGAAGGAAGGAAGGAGGACAAGACGAAGAGGAAGAAAAGGAGGAGGGAGAGGAAGAAGGTGGACCACAGAAATGCCACGCGTACTGCCAAGGATTATATACTGTAAGGATAGCTCACTAAGCATTTATTTTACCCACAATGCACCGCGTATGCAATCTGGTTCATATAATGTGTATTGCGGGCCATTACTTATTGATCTTGTCATTCATTCATGGCCAGATATTGCATTATTTTATTTTATTTATTTATTTATTTATTTATTTATTTTTTGGTTGCTGGGGATATTTGGTTGAATTGGGCGGCTGTTGAGGTGGCCAGTGGTGGAGATATTTGAGAAATATGTTATGTGGGGGTTGATGGGTAATGTTGCTGTCTGCCATGCATCGGTGCATGCGTTTTCTGTAATTTTGCAGGGGTAACTAATCCTGTCATCAAAATAGCTAACATTGATATATATTAATTGAAGTATTGTAGTGACCCTCTAAATCTTCCCGTTTTCTTCACCTTAATTTCTTTAGTCTACCCTTTGACTCACCACGTTCTCTTTCTCTTCTCCCACTCATCATACACTATTCTATTTCCATACATCAACGCACTTCCAAAATATTTCCTTCTATCGCTATGGGTCACTACATCATAAATACCTTACCACATAATCACCAATGTTATAATAAAGTTATTCAAACACATAAGAACACCTGTACATCATAATTGTAAATAATATTGTATGTCAACTCCAGTGCAAACTAATTCGCTTATCTCAAAAACATGTATATTCTCAAAAATAAAATCAACTCTTCAACCACCAGTCTCGCACGCGACCCAGAAGAGGGCGGACGCTGGTTCCCGCTCAGCTCCCCGGGGTTAGGTCAACAGGTTCAGCCCGGCAGCGCATCAAGGCGCCCTGGGTGTGGCGGCCCTCGACCTCCTCAGCTTCCACCGCTCTACACCTCGTTTAGCAACGACGCGTCGGTCCCTTGTGCTAAGGGTGGGGCGTCCCTACCGTCCGCCGCCCCCACCACTTGTGACTTCGCCCCGCCGTCCTTGACCCAGGCCACGGGGTCTCCTCCCTCCTCCTTCCTTCCGCAGTGCTTTGTCCCTACCACACCACCGTGCCTTTCCCCTTCCCGCCGTCCTTAGCCCAGGCCACGTGTCTCCCTCCTCCCGCAGTGCTGTCCCCACCACGCCGCCGCGCCCCTACCCCTCCCCTTCCCGCCGTCCTTAACCTAGGCCACGTGTCTCCCTCCTCCCACAGTGCTGTGTCCCCACCACGCCGCCGCGCCCCGTCCCCCCCCCCTCCCGCCGTCCTTAGCCAGGCCACGTGTCTCCCTCCTCCCACAGTGCTGTGTCCCCACCACGCCACCGCGCCCCTTCCCCCTTCCCGCCGTTCTTTAGCCCAGGCCACGTGTCTCCCTCCCCCCACAGTGTTCTACCACCACCCCTATAGTGACCCCGACCGCCCCCCCCCTTTCCTTCCCTTCTCCACTTCCCGCCGTCTCGCGCCCCAGGCCACGCGGGCCTCCCACCCCGCAGTGCCTTGTTCCTACCACGCCAAGGGGAACCCCCTGCCTCCCGTACTATGACAAAGAGGATGCGGTTCGACTCCCCCCAGGCGCCCTCAACAGGGTACTCGACCCCCAGGAAGGCCCCCGGCAACCCAGATCAGGAGCTCTCTCTCGACGAAGAGGATCCTAGTGACGATGACGAGAGTGGCAGACTCGTCATCGACGAGAGCGTCCGGAGCGAAGACCAGCGAGAGGACGACAACGAGACCGCCGAAGGCTGGATCACGGTGTCCAGGAACCGGCGCAGCGCCCGAGCCAGTGTCGCGCATCCACCGAAGCCTAGGTTTAAGCTGGGCAGCCTGGGTGATGCAGACAACGCCTACAGGGCCATCACAGCCCTGGAGAGGGAGCACCCGACGCTCAAGATGGAGGTGAGGCCCAACCTCAAAGGAGAGTATGTCCTCACACCCAAAAATGAGGAATCGACGGCTCTCCTGCGGCGCCTCGCCGAGGAGGGGAACAGGGTGCTCCTCCTCGACCCCAGCGTGAGGCGGCACAGAGTGGTGCTGGAGCGCTATCCTGTCGACCTCCCCCTCGAGGCGGTTGAGGCGCACCCCGACGTGCTGTCCGCCACGCGGCTCCGAGCCAGGAGGGACAAAGCGCCCACCAGACAGGTGCTCCTTGTCCACCAAGGACCGCCTCCGGCCGTGCTGGTCCTGGGCTGCTGGGGAGCATACACCCTGTGGCACTACCAGGGTGAGCCTGTGAGGTGCTACAAGTGCCAGCGCTTCAGTCACCTCCAGGCAAGATGTGTGCACTCCGTCAGGTGTGGGGTGTGCCAGCCCCACCCAACGGAGGACTGCATTGGGCGCCACAAGGAGCCCACCACCGCCAAGTGCCCCAATTGCGGGAAGAAGCACCATGCTTGGCACCCGCAGTGCCCTGAGAGGCTCCGCAGGATGCCGGTACCTCGCCGGCGAACGGGGCGCAAGCAGCCGGGGGCAAGGCGGCGGCAGGAGCAGCGGCAGCATCAGGCCGCACCAGGTGGCTCCCAGCATCAGCGGCAACGAGGTCAGGCGCCACTAGATCGCAGCCAGACGCGGCAACACCGCTTCATCCCAGCCCCGCCTCCCACCACGTCAGCATGGGTCAGGCAGCCCCCACCCCTAGACCCCCTGGCCCTCCCAGAGGAGACCTTGATGCACCCCATGCAGGGCGACGAGGATGTCACCCACGCCTCCACTTCCGACCTACCCGCCCGCCAGCCCCGGCCTCAGAAGAAGAAAAAGGGTAACAGGAAGCACCACCGCGAGTCACCCCAGGCCGACATGGAGCGGCCCACGGCTCAGCCACAGGCGTCACCGCCGGTGTCTCAGCCTGCGCCATTGGGCCCTGAGACGGCTCTGGATGGTACGCCCAGCGCGCTGCACCAGGAAACACTCCTCACTGACGACCCGGGTCTCGGCGAGGAGACAAACGCCTTGGTGCGCTGCATCATCGCCAGGATGGTGAAGGTCGTGAGGCTCCTCAGCCGACCTGAACAAGCCCCAGCCTCACAGGAGAACCTGGACGAGCTCCTCCTGGAGGAGGCGGTCGCCGCTGTCGCAGGCGACGGTCTGCGAACTCACTCGGCACCTGGGGAGCGCCAGCACCGCCTCCCTCACCCAGCAGAACAGCCTGGTCACGATGGAGAGCCCTTGTGAGACTGCCGCAACGACAACAGCTGCAGCGGCGCCCAGGCTCAGGGTGCTGCAGTGGAATGTGCAGGGCCTGCGCCCCAAACGCCATCAGGTGCTGCAGGCCATCGTTGAAGAGAGGCTGGACATCGTCCTCCTCCAGGAAACCCTAACGCCAGCTGACTTCCAGTGGAGGGTGGCGGGCTTCACGCTCCACTCCCTACCAGCCACAGCGGAAGGCTCCCGGGGCTGCCTGGCGCTGGTGAGGAGCGGGATACCACACCGCCGCATCCTTAACCCAGTGCAGTGCGGGGATGGAGTGGAGGTCCTGGCCCTGGAGTTGCATGTGGGAGGTCTTTTGGTCCACGCCTACAACATCTACAGGAGTCAGAGACACGAGCTTGAAGCCGGGGAGCTGCTTGGCCTGGCAGCGCATACAAGTCTCCTGGTGGCGGGGGACTTCAACGCCCACCATCCCTCGCTGCAGTCTCTGTCCTCCACCAACGCGACGGGTCGCCATCTGGCAGCAGTGCTGGAAGAGGTTCCGGAGGTCAGGCTTCTCAACACCGGCGAGTCCACTCACGTCCGGGGAGGGCGGCTCGACCTCACCCTGGTGTCCAGCGACCTGGCGGCTGGCGCTACCTGGCAGACGCACCCCGCCCTCACCAGCGACCACTACGCTACACTCGCCACCCTCCCTGTGGCCCCGCCTGTCCCGCCACGTCCCCAACCTAGGTGGAACACCAGAAGAGCTGACTGGGGCAGGTTTCAGAGGACACTCGACAGCTGGTGGGCCGGGTATGAGCCGCAGGGCGACCTAAACCAGCAGGAACAGGACCTGACGGCAGCCATCCAGCATGCAGCGGACGCAGCCATCCCCAGAACCGACCCGGGCCGCCGCCGCCGCCCGGACTGGTGGTTCTACACCGAGGTGGTGAGGGAACACAACCATAGAGTAAACTTACACCGAAAGCTGTACAAGAAGAGACCGACCCCCTCCAACCTGAGGCTCCTGCAGGACGTGGTGAGTCGCGTGCGGGAGGTGTCTCAGCAGGCCAAGGAGGACAAGTGGCTGGAGTGGTGCGCTACTTTCAGCCAGCACACCTCCCTGAGCCAGCTGTGGAGGACCGTCCGCACAGTTTCCGGTGCCGCCCCGTCGCGCCCTGCCGCCCACCCACAACCAATCCAAGAAGCTGAGAGGCTGGTCGACGATTTCACTTCCCGTGGCGCCAGCACCCAGATCCCTCCTCGCACACACCGCCTCCAGCAGCGGCTCAGGGCGAACCGCGAGGAGGTGACGAGGGAGGCGTGCGAAACCGCCGACTTGACCGACCAGCCCTTCTCTCCCCAGGAGCTGGACAGGGCACAGAAAAGAGGGAGTGACACAGCGGCGGGGGCGGACGGCGTGGTGTACTCGATGCTGGCTCATGCCGGGCCAGCTGGGGAAGCCACGCTACTGTCACTGCTCAACGCATCCTGGCTGGCGGGGCGCCTCCCTCCCGCATGGAAGGAGGCCGACATACAGCCCATCCCAAAGCCTAGGAAGCCCTGGAAGCTGAGACCCAACACCCTCACCAGCTGCACCGCCAAGACCGCCGAGAGAATGGTGCTGTCTCGCCTGCAGTGGCGCGTGGGGAACCTCCATCCTCACGTGTTTGGCTACACACGCAGGGTGAGCACAGCAGACAGCGTCATCACCCTCCTGACGCAGGCTAACCATCGCCCCACACTCGTAGTCTTCCTCGACCTGGAGAAGGCTTTTGAGCTGGCTAGCCCCGACGCCATCCTCATCGCCCTCGTGGAGAAGGGGGTGCGGGGAAGGCTGCTCGCCTGGCCTGGGACTACCTCCACCGCCGCCGGGCTCGGGTCAGGTTTCAGGGCCACAAGTCCAGCTTCAGGGAGCTTGAGACCGGGACTCCACAGGGCGGCATCCTCAGCCCGTTCCTGTTCAACATCCTCATGGAGCAGCTGGTGGCACTGCCGTTCCGTGAGGGCACCGTGCTGCTGAGCTACGCTGACGACCTTGCTCTTGTTGTCACGGGACGGGGCAACAGGATGGACAAAGCTCAGCAGGCCCTGGACCTTATCACCGAGAAGTGCGAGGCACTCGGCCTCAAGATCTCGGCACAAAAGTCCCGGGCCATGGCAATCAGGGCAGCCACTCCAGCCGGTCAACTGCAGGCCCAGGGCATAGGGTTAGAGTGGGTCAACAGGTACCTGTACCTCGGAGTGTGGCTGGACTCACGACTGTCCTTCACCAACCAAGCCAGCTACGTGGGTGAGAGACTCCGCGCCAGGCTCAACGTCATGAAGGCGATGACGAGGCCTGGTGCGGGAGCCACATTCTCCGTCCTGCGCCTCTTTTATGTGCAGGCAGTACGGCCCCTGGTGGACTACTGCGCCCCTGTCCTCGTCTCCCTCTCCTACAGCCAACAAAAGAAACTCGAGGTCGCACAGAACTCCGCCCTGAGGGTCATGCTGGGGGCGCCGAGATGGTGCAGCGCGTGCGTGATGCAGAGCGAAGCCGGACTGGTGCCCCTCGCCTCCAGGGTGGAGTACGTCGTCGCCTGCAGCGTGGCCAGGATCCTCCTCCGAGACAAGGAGGGCGTGGCGCAGCGGAGACTGCGGACGGCCATGGCACAAGGCAGGGAGGTGCTCGGAAACAACACGTGGCTCATCCACACCACCTCAGCCGTCCACGGACTCACCCGCACACTCGGCTGGTGGCGGGAGGCTGATGTCCCCGCTCCCTCCTTCCACCCCCCGCCCCCGTGGGAACCGTCCATCGCTCCCTTCACCGCCACGCCGATGCCAGCAAGCAAGGCCCTCTGCATCACCCAGGAGCTGCGGCAGCGCGCCCTTATGTCCATGGCGCAGGTCACCGAGCCAGGCAGCGCCGTCTACTACACGGACGGCTCGGTGGACCCGGTGAGCGGCAGAACGGGCGCTGCTGCCATCACCGGAGAGACGAGGCTCATGTGTAGGACGGCTGACCACTGCTCTACCCTCCAGACGGAGCTGGCCGCCCTCCTCCTCGCCCTGGAACACGCCCAGGCCCGCCCGGAGTTGACCGTCGTCATACACACAGACTCCCGGGCGGGGCTGGAAGCCCTGCAGCGTCCGCGCGTCACCGACAACGTGGGCCTCGTCACTTCCGTGCTTGGCAGCCTGCAGAGCCTCGCCGCGCAGGGAAAGTGCGTCAGGCTCCACTGGATCCCCAGCCACGTGGGGGTACGCGGGAACGAGGCTGCGGACGAGGCCGCCAAGAGGGCCGCTGCGGGCCCCACCATCACCAGACGAGTGCCGCTCAGCCTGCAGCAGACCAAGGCTGAGGCGAGGCACGCTGCATCCTGGCAGGCGCATCAGAGCCACCGGGAGCTAGAAGGCTGGAAGAAGCAGGCGGCGTGGTACTTTATCGCCACCGGCTACCACCCCCTGGATGACGCCCAGCAGCATCCCAGGGCAGACGGTGTTTTGCTGCAGCGTGTCAGGCTGGGCTACAGCACCAGGGAGCAGCTCCAGGACGGTTTCCAGGGGCAGGAGTGTGCCCACTGCGGCAGACACAGCCGCCGCCCGCTGGTGCACTACCTGCTGTCGTGCCCGGCCACCGCGCGACTCAGGTCAGCCCAGAGCCCGACACCCAGCCTGCACCCGGCGGCCTGCTGAGCAGCCGGGAGGTCAAGGCTGCCCTCCTGGTCCAGCGCTCGCCACCAGACCTGCTGCTCGAGGTGCTCAGGGCGGCACCTCCACCCCGATGACCCGTCACCCCTTCCTCGCACCCATAGTGACGAGGAACACAGATGCGTCACCGCCACCACACCCACATGAGGCGCACCTGACCAAGCAAACACCGGCGGACTGATGCCCGCTTTGTACGCCTTTTATAACAAATGTATGTATATATATATTTTTTTTCATTGTATATGTATTTGTATATCTTTTGTACAATAAACCTTTAAACGAATAAAATCAACTCTTCACACCACAGGAACTGACCAGGGCGATGAAAGGGAGAGACACGGCCGCGGGAGCGGACGGCGTGACTTACTCCATGCTGACACACGCCGGGCCCGCCGGAGACGCCGCGCTGTTGGCCTTGCTCAACGCGTCGTGGCTGGCGGGCCGCCTGCCGCCCGCCTGGAAGGACGCTGACATTCAGCCCATACCCAAGCCCAAGGAGCCAAACAGCTTCCGGCCCATCTCCCTCCTGAGCTGCACATGGAAAACCACCGAAAGGATGGTGCTGTCTCGCCTCCAGTGGCGCATGGGAATCCCGCACCCCAACGTGTTTGGCTTCACTAAGGGCAAGAGCACAGCAGACAGCCTCATCACCCTGCTGGTCCACGCCAACAACCGTCCCACCATCACGGTCTTCCTCGACCTCGAGAAAGCCTTCGAGCTAGCCAGCCCACACGCCATCCTCACCGCCCTCGTGAGAAAGGGGATCCGAGGACGCCTACTCGCCTGGCTCCAGGACTACCTCCAACAGCGGCGGGCCAGGGTCAAGTTTCAGGGCTTCAAATCCTCCTTCAGGGGCTTCGATAACGGGACCCCCCAGGGCGGCATACTCAGCCCGTGCCTGTTCAACCTCCTGATGGAGCAGCTGGTGGCGCTGCCCTTCCGGGAGGGCACCACTCTTCTGAGCTACGCCGACGACCTCGCCCTCGTCGTCACCGGGAGGGGCAACAAGCTCGCCAGGGCGCAGGAGGCACTTGACATCATCCCCGACAAGTGCGAGGAGCTGGGGCTCATGATCTCCCCTGGGAAGTCGCGGGCCATGGCCATCAGGGACACCACGCCGGCCGCACAGCTGCGCGTCCAGGGAGTCGGGCTGGCCTGGACGTCCTCCTACCAGTACCTCGGGGTGTGGATAGACCAGCAGCTGTCCTTCACACAGCAGGTCACCTACCTGAGAGAAAGGACGCTGGCCCGGCTCAACGTCATGAGGGCCATGACGCGGCCGTGGGGGGGCGCCACCTTCTCCGTCCTCCGGCTGTACTACATGCTGGCGGTGCGCTCCTGGTGGACTACAGCGCACCTGTCATCGTAGGCCTGTCCCGGCACCAGCAGGGCGCCTGGAGGTGTTGCAGAACAACGCCATGAGGACCATGTTGAGAGCACCGCGGTGGACCAGCGCCTGCGTGATGCAGAATGAGACCCGACTGGTACCCTCACCTGCAGGGTGGACTGCATTATGGCCTGCCGGGTGGCCAGAGTGCTGCAGCGCGACGTGGAGGGCGTGGCGCCGGAAAGACTCCGGTTAGCCATGGCACAGGGCGTCGAGTGCCTCCACAACAACGGGTGGCTAATCGGCACCACTATTGCTGCCAACACCAGCCGGCACGCGGGTAACTGGCTGTGGCGAGAGCCGGACCGCCCGCACCCCACCTACAGGCCTTCTGCCCCCTGGGAGCCCTCTGCCGCAGTGTTCACTGCCACACAGCTGCCCGCCAGCAAGGCGCAGTGCACTACCGCGGAGCTGCGTCAGCACGCCTTGATGGCCATGGCGCAGGTCACTGAGCGGGGCGCTGCGGTGTACTACACTGACGGCTCTGTCGACCCCGACAACGGGAGGACGGGCGCCGTTTTCGTCACTGGTGGACGGCAGCGGGCGTGGAGGACATCAGACCACTGCTCCTCCATCCAAACAAAGCTAGTGGCAATCCTGCACGCCCTCGAGCACGCACAGCATCGCCAAGAGGACACCGTCGTGCTCCACACAGACTCCCGGGGGGCCCTGCAGGCGCTACAAGGCCACCCCAAGGACAACGTGGGCCTCATCACCGCCATCCTGGGCATCCTGCAAAGCCTTGCAGCGCAAGGCAGGCGGGTGCGGCTCCACTGGATCCCCAGCCATGTGGGAGTCAGAGGGAACGACGCCGCCGACGAGGCCGCCAAGAGGGCAGCCAAAGGCCCCACCGTCACCAAACCTGTGCGGCCAAGCCTGCAACAGGCCAAGACACAGGCCAAACACACAGCAGTCCACCACGCCCACCAGCAGCTCCGAGAACTGGAGGGGACAAAGAAACAGGCAGCCTGGTACGCTGCGGCCACCGACTACACCCAACTGGACGCCGCCTACCAGCAGCGCAGGGCAGACGACGCGTTGCTGCAGCGCCTCAAACTGGGCTACTGCACCAGGGAGGAACTGTACAACGGCTTCGATGGGCGGATATGCGAGCACTGTGAAGAGCGCGCCCGCCGCCCCCTGGTGCACTACCTCCTGTCTTGCCCAGCCACCGCGCGCCTCAGACCAGCGCCAGCGGCTGCCGCCCATCCTGCAGGAGATGGGCCGGCCCCTGAGGCGGTGTGAAGCCAAGGCCGCCCTCACGGTCCGACACACCCCGACACAGGTCCTCCTCGAGGTGCTACGGGCGGCACCTCCCCCACGGTGACCAACGTCCGCACCCCGCACAGCCGGGCGACGTGAGCCGCGCTGACAGCGCTGCCACAACACCACGCCGCTAGCCTGCACCGCCACCGAACACCCCCGACAGCGGCGGGCCGATGCCCGCTTTGTCCAACTATATAATATTGTTTACGTGTATTTATTATGTATCAGAACATGTACATGTAATGGATGCTAATCACGGGCATCAGATATATTGTATAGTTGCACAATAAACATCTACAAAAAAAACAAAAAAATGTTCGTCAATGGAGTCACCACCGGTTAATGGTAGTTTCTATCAACCAACAAAGGCTTGCTCTAGCGGCCGGGAGCATCAAGACGTAATCTGCTAGTAAATGCAAGTGCATGAATTCATCCCAGACACCCCAAAAGGCTACTACCATATCTTAAAACCACAATGAGTCTGGTCCATTAGCCTAATATTGTAGAAATACTTTAAGTATACGAGTTTTATCATAAGTAGTATTGATTGATTGTTTATTGTTGCATTTAACGACAAAAGAGAAGGGAGGAACATGCCATCGCAACCCCCACGCATTACATAGTGTGATTATTTAATACACGAAAATATTCGTCCCTTACCTCCTTCGATATCTCGCAAAGAGATAAACATTTATCGTAATGTTGCTGCCACTCTCTCAAACGTCGTTTTCCGTAGACTCAGCTTCTTATACAGCTTATCTTGTGGATCCCATAAGGCATCTCGGCTCCAGATCTTGTCTGTATTTGCAGACATTTCTTGTGTTATTATTGGCGCCATGTTGTACTCAGCCGCCAGTCGGCAATACAAGACGGACGCGCTCAGCTGCAGAAAACTTGCCGTGAGACCCAGACCCAGACGAAATATGCAGTCGAGCCCGTATTGCCGACTAGGAATTGCCAGGTGTAAGGCCGCCTTTATAGTATATCATCCTAACGGACCCCCCTCCCCCAATTGGAAGGCAGCGTGACGTCATGGCATGCATAAGAAAGCTGTGTAACGAAACACGAGAAAAAAAAATCCTGCTCCCGTCAGGGATTAAACCAGCGATCAACGAGGCGGGTATGTCCCGCCTTAACCACTCGGCCACGGAGACGCCCTTCTCATGAGGCGAGCTAGGGAAGAGATGGTCATCAGGGCGGCCGGTCAGCTGCAATACAAAGTAAAGCCAGCGCAGAGTAAATAATTATAAGAAATAATAAGATTTGCAAATTCCTGTTCGTTAAGGTATGTCGTTAAGATACACCTCTACTTAGAGCAAGAGAGTTTCGATAAACAAGCTTTGGATCACTTACTTAACCGACGTGTCCTTGGCATCGTAAGTATAAACGTGAACGGGCTAAGTCCGAATTCTTACTTGACCGACGCGTCCTTCCCAGCAAACCAGCACCGTCGGTAGAAGGGCGCCCACCGTCAGGAAAATTCCTGACGTCAAATCGACGGAGGGCCTCCGTACTCCAACGACTTTAATTATCGTCTCCTGCAGTGACATGCTGTAAATGCGTGTGTAAAAGACGTTTTTTTTTTTTTTTTTTTTTTAAATGTGGCCCTATGGTATCTATGTGATGGATAATGAATCGATCGGTCTTTCCAGAAACTGCAAACGACCATGGGCAGATAGCATATACACTTATGTACACACACACACACACACACACACACACACACACACACACACACACAGCACAATTAACATTCACCAGTGACGTGAATCCCTCTTCGATTGATTTTTTTTGTAAATCAATCATTGTGTTATCATTATTAATATATGTAAATTAAAATGAACTTGTGTACTACGTGAACAAGGCACCTCCAGGTTGTGGTTACCAGTAGTCCCCGACAATTACATCGGAAATTATATAATATTAGGATGTGACCTGCTAGGACAGGCCCCCATGACATGAAATCATAAACAAGTTACTCTGGTATGGGGCGGTACATTACACCCAATCCGCTACGTAGCCAAACGACACGGTAAAGTAGAACGAGTTCGTATAGTACCGGAGACGATCGAACCCTTCTGGCCCACCTTGAGAGTAAACAACCCGATCGAGATTCCATCCTTCCAGACTGAGTTATCCTCTCACGGTATCTGAGCTTCCGGGAACCATTTTGCTGGTATCCCCCCATCAAACTCCGAGGCACGATTTAGTCTGCAGAGTGACAGAGGAAAGGCAGGTGTTTAATTGTCGATATTTGTACCTGTAATGGACATAGACCACCCAAGCCTTGGATTTGAGCTTTCAAAGTCTATTAGTGGCTAAAATATAAATTAAAGCAGCTGCCATATGCAGTTAATACTGAAATTATGCATTTATTTTACTTATGTGAATGCACTACACTAACTACCAAAAGGTTCTGTTGAACAGAAGAAAGTTTTGAGCGCAGTCTAGCACATCATATTATGGCAGCCGGGAGGCGAGTTTGGGGGAGAGTTAGGTTAGATCAGGTTCGTTTTTATCAGGCTAGATAATAGTTTCGCTATATTTGTTAATGATAAATATGTGTGATACGTCTTACGTTGCATCATATTCCTCAGTTAGGTACTTTCCTGTGCTGCAGGTGTTTGGGTCATAATAACATAATGGAAACATAAGAGTGGCATAGGTAATTTAGAATGGATATAAAATATTCAATGACTAGATCTCTGTCAACTTGTCAAGTATGAAAGTGTTGCAGTTAGGCCCGGCCCAGTCAAGGAGTTGTAGGGGAGCATGGGTATCAGTCACTGGACAGGTTTTGTACTAATAGAACATAGGACTTTTAGGCAGTAAGGTGTTTAGAAACCAGAAACCCTTTGCTTAGGACAGACGTCGGCAACGCAGAATTCGAGATGAGCCACCTTCTTCAAACTTGAAAGAAAAGCTGTGCTGCTGGAGCCGCAGCTTAAATTATATATGGTTATGAATGGAAATTATGAAATTCATATGATGTCAGCAACCTATTCTTAATCCCTTATGGATTGTTACCACGACTGAACAAATATTACTAAGCTTTAATGTAATTACTGCTTATGAGTATCTTTGGAGAGGTGATCAATGTCTTAATGTCGTTTTGCGCTTCAGGTTGGACTGCTGATTGTATCATTCAGTCGCCAGAGTACTTTATTTTTTATGAGTTTCATGCTAGAAAACTCTTGCTCACAGAGGTTTCTTTTATATATAAATCTCTCTCTCTCTCTCTCACTCTCTCTCTCTGTATATATATATATATATATATATATATATATATATATATATATATATATATATATATATATATATATATATATATATATATATATCATTCTCTGGAACACCATCTCTCCTCCTCTAAACCTCACCTTCTTTTCCTCACCGAAACACAGGTTCTAAGGCTACTGACAGCACTCTCTACTCATGCTAAAAAGCCTTGGGTTAATCACGCTTGTTCTCGTGCTGTCAAAGATAGAGGTAGATCACAAAAGGTACCAGAGCCTTCGAACTCCCGCTAACCATGATCTTTACATTTCTGCCCGGAATCGTGCCAAATCTATTCTCCGATTTACCAAAAACTCCTTCATTGATGGAAAATGTCGAAATCTTGCTTTTTTTCTAATTCTTCACGTGACTTCTGGTATCTAGCCAAAAACATCTCCAATTTCACTTATTTATCTTATCCTCCTCTCCTTAGTCCTGACGGTAGCACCGCCGTCTCATCTATCTCTAAGGCTGAAATCTTATTTCAAACTTTCTCTAAAAACTCCACTTTGAACGATTTTGGGCATATTCCTCCTACACATCACCACATCTGACTCCTTTATGCCTGTTATTAAGATTCTTAAGAGTGATGTTTTCTATGCCCTTTCTGGCCTCAATCCTCAGAATGCTTATGAACCTGATGGAGTGCCTCCTATTGTACTTAAAAAAAAAAAAAACTTAGAAAATGTGCTTCCGTGCTGACGACCTGCCTGGTCAAACTCTTTCGCCTCTGCCTGTCAACATCTACCTTTCTTTCCTAGTGGAAGTATGCCTTCATACAGCCTGTGCCTAAGAAGGGTGAACGTTCCAATCCCTCAAACTACCGTCCTATAGCTTTGCTTTTTTGTCTATCTAAAGCTTTTGAATCAATCCTTAACCGGAAGATTCAAAAGCACCTTTCCACTTCTGACCTTCAATCTGATCGCCAGTATGGGTTTCGCAAGGGGCGTTTTACTGGTGATCTCCCTGCCTTCCTAACTGACTCTTGGTCATCTATCTTAACCATTCCGGTGAAACATTTGTTATTGCGCTGGACATATCAAAAGCCTTTGATAGGGTCTGGCACAAATCTTTGCTTTCCAAACTACCCTCCTATCCTTCTCTCTGTACCTTTATCTCAAGTTTCCTCTCTGACCGTTCTATTTCTGCTGTGGTAGACGGTCACTGTTCTTCCCCTAAACCTATTAATAGTGGTGTTCCGCAGGGTTCTGTCCTATCTCCCTCTCTCTTTCTGTTGTTCATTGATGAACTTTCCAAAACGAACTGTCCTATCCATTCTTACGCCGATGACTCTACACTGCATTACTCAACTTATTTTAATAGAAGACCCACCCATCAGGAACTAAATAATTTCAGGCTGGAGGCGGCTGAATGCTTAGCCTCAGACCTTACCATTATTTCCGATTGGGGCAAGAAGAACTTGGTGTCATTCAACGCCTCAAAAAAACAGTTTATCCACCTATCCACTCGACACAATCTTCCAAACAACTATCCCCTATTTTTTGACAACAGTCAGCTATCACCTTCTTCAACACTAAACATCCTCGGTCTATCCTTAATTATCTCAAAATCTCAACTAGAAACTTCATATCTCTTCTCTTACTAAATCAGTTTCCTCGAGGCTGGGCGTTCTGTACCGTCTCCGCCAGTTCTTCTCCCCCGCACAGTTGCTATCCATTTACAGGGGCCCTGTCCGCCCTTCTATAGAGTATGCATCTCTGCGTGTGGGGGGGATCCACTCACACAGCTCTCTTGGACAGAGTGGAGTCTAAGGATCTTCGTCTCATCAGCTCTCCTCCTCTTACTTGTAGTCTTCTACATCTTAAATGTTGCCTCTCTATCTTCTATCGATGTTTGATTGATTATTGGGGCGTTCTTTGCTAGGCGGCGCAACTGCGCGGTCATATGCCGCCGACGATAATGATAAAGCAATTGCAGATGTTAATGCACGCATGCTTGTTTCCAGGCCTATTTTGGTGGAGGCCAACAGCACGACGTCGTCAGCAAGAGATAGGTATCCGTGGGTGCGGCCACCCAGCTCTACTGCGACGTTCTGGGGCTGGGAAGACAGCACTTGGTCCAGTGTGGTGTTGAAAAGCAGGGATGACAGAGGGTCCCCCTGCATCACACCACGTTCAAGTCGCACCTGTCAGGTGTCATCCAGCTTAGTCTGAGCTTTGTCATATATGCCCTTGATGTATTTGGCAAACTGCTCCCCTAGCCCTCACCGCCTAGCAGCTCCGACTACAGCGGGGTGGCCCACTGAGTCTAAGGCCTACTTATAGTCGAAGAAGGCCATGAAAAGGGAGCGGGGGGCGCGTTTGTCTGCCTCCAGGGCTTGCTGCACCAACAACAGGTTGATGGGGTAGGTCCGTCCAGTGTCGATTTCAGGGCGCCCATCATCACCGGAGCCCGACATGTTGGTTGAACAAGTCGAGCAGGAGAAAAAGCTTCTTGTCTTGAATGAGTTGTTCAATCTGACCTGTGTCGGCGACAGGTCAGCAAAGTGGTGTCACTCTGCCGTAGAACGAGGGTCGCAGCCTGGGCGACGACGGATGTGGCGGGAAACACCCAACATTCTATGCCCAGCGGGCCCACGAGGAGGGGGACAACTTAGTACCCTATGGCTCACTTAAGAGAGTCATAGTTGCTCCCGCTACCCCCGCCGTTTACCTGCCGCCACCCGGTGCATGGAGGCCTCGTCCAGCGCTCGCTCACGCACGAGGCAAAGCGACCCATTAGGGGCGAACGAGCTACACCCGCCGTTTACCCGGCACACACAATCTCACACGCACCAACAAGCGAACGGGCGGGCGAGAGAGCTAACCCCGCTTCACTAGTCCAGTGCCCACGAGTCATTAGGTGTGAGTCCGTTACTCCTTCCACTCGATCACTGACTATGCCTCGTCCAGCGCTCAAGAGGCATTAGGTGCGAGTCCGTTACTCCCGCCGTTCATCCGCCACTCGATCAGTCAGTGACTGCCTTGTCCAGCGCTCAAGAGGTAAAGCGTTTACCCGGCACACGATCTCACACGTACCGACAAGCGGGTGAGCGAGCGAGCCACCCCCGCCGCTTACCCACCACACGGTGCATGACTCGTCCAGCACTCACGAGCCAAAGTTTACCCGCCACACGGCAAATTGTATGTCGTACGAAGGGCCAGCGTCTCCTTGACTTGTGCTGCAATTCGAAAAGTCTTACCAAATTCTCACATAACTTGTAGGGAACATATCCAGCTTGTAGTAGTAGCCAGCACACGAGTTAATAAATGACGTCGGATCACCCACCACCATACGAGGAGGAGGCAGGCGCCTTCTCGTTGGTCGGAGAAGTGATCTCGGCGGACAAGCAAATTCAAGGCTCGTGTCCGGAGGATTTCACTATCAGGTTGCGTGACGAAACCTCCAGCTTGTTAGGGAGGTCTTAACGGTCGCAGTAAGGATGCTGCTCTACCGCCAACAACACCCTGACCTGTACGTAAGTCGTCTGCGAACGATTCGGTACGGCACATCAGCATCTGGGTGTTCTCTACTAGGATGGGGAGAGGCTGAACCTGTTTGTCGAGGCACTCCCGAGTTTCCTCTGCACGGGTCCATCTTCTAGCCCCGCCCGCGAACGAGCGGGGAGGGCATCTCTCGAAAATTCAATGGTGACCATCCCGATGCAGGCCGTGCGCGGTATCGTTGGTCATCCAGCCGGGATTCTGCCTTAGAGGCTTTCAGGCATAATCCCACGGACGTAGCCTCGCTCCACTGGCTGATCGACCAAGAGCGGAACCATATGTCCGGAACTGCCGTTCCTCTCGTACTGAGCAGGACTGCTGTATCAACGACACAACTGCCAACAGTAGGGTAAAACGAATCTGTCTCGCGACAGACTTAACCTTGTACAAGTTGACGGTTGTCACACTATTTTTGGTCACGTTCGATTAGTTGGAGTCTAAACCTAGGACACGTGGCCCAGGTTTAGTGAGAAATGCAGCATTTCGGCCGTGACACCTATATAGACGCCACAAAAAGGTCCATGTTCACGGTCGTAACCCTCATTCTAATGGTGCTCCATTAGATTTCGCCAAAACATCGAGCGTGCTACATTATATTTTATAAACATGGACACTGTCCGGGTGTCTGTTTTCAAATGTAGCAAATATAATGGAACATCGTGCAAAACTCCACAAACTTTTAATGTAGCACGTAATCTACTGTAATTGAGCAAATCAATCTTTTATTCCTCTTAACATTCTTTTTTTTGGGGGGGACATGGGACATGAGCATTTTATTTTGTGTCACCAGAATTATATTATTTAAAATAATGATACAAAGACTAATATTTCATTAATATTATTAATATTTATCATTATTATTATTATTATTATTATTATTATTATTATTATTATTATTATTATTGAAAATTGATAGCAGTAATGTAATTGACTTGAACATTTACAAAATACATATTGTTTGCTTCAGTAGTTAATATTCATAAGTATACCTATTTGGATGATAGATAAAGAGTAATATGATTTTTCATCAGCATTTCATACATGATGTAGAGGGATGTCAAAAGTATCCCCTATAGTAGAAGTTTGCAGTAATTTATTACATTAAATTAGTAGATTCATGGAATTCAGTGAATGTTGTGTGAATAATGAAAATTTTGACAATTTGTCCTTTATTTATTTTTCTTTATTGTTATAAATGAAAGGAAAAATAAAAATGAGCTTTTTCTCCATATGTCAACAATTCGGCTTTAAAAGAGGTTATATTAATGGTAAATAAACAAGCTAAAAAAATAACCATATTTTTTTTTTTTCTGTTACACTTAACCTATCCTAACCTAAATTCGTCAATTGGTGAAATGCGCGGTTTATGTATGGGGTCGAAAATATCTAGATGTAAAGATTTTTCACTACATCACCTTCTTTTCCTCACCGAAATACAGGTTCTGAGGCTACTGACAGCAATCTCTACTCATGCTAAAAAGTCTTGGCTTAGTCACGCTTGTTCTCGTGTTGTCAAAGATAGAGAGGTAGATCATAAAAAGTACCACAGCCTTCGAACCCCGCTAACCATAATCTTTACATTTCTGCCCGGAATCGTGCAAAATCTATTCTCCGACATACCAAAAACTCCTTCATTTTTCTAATTCTTCCCGTGACTTCTGGCATCTACCGAAAAACATATCCAATTTCACTTCATCTTTTCCTCCTCTCCTTAGTCCTGACGGCAGCACCGCTGTCTCATCTATCTCTAAGGCTGAACTCGTTTCTCAAACTTTCTCTAAAAACTCCACTTAGGACGGCCGCTGTTGCAGGTAAGTACAGGTCGGAAATATATCTCAAATTAAGCTCCCTCGCGTCTGTGTAAGAAAAACGTTAAGACCTGCAGACCATTCACCGGACACTATTCGACCCAATTTGAGTTTGACTCATAGACTCCATCACACGTCAGTGTCTGTCAGCGGGACTTTGAGCGGCCAGCCTTACATCAGCCCTGATGCGGAGCACCAAATTCTGCTTGAGTCAAAAGTCTAATTGTACATTTCTCTTACTCAAGTTCCATTTTTTTCCGCGTGCTCTTCCTCTTCGCCAAGTGCACCTGTTCAAGATGTATCTCTAACCGTAGGAAGGCGTGAGTTGCACGACCAAAAACATATTTTTCTTATTTTTTTAAAAATAATGATAGCCACTCCCAGCAGCTCCCAGCAAGCTTCACCATAGAGCTTGCTCTATATCATAAATAATACGAGGAAACATAAATCACGCGACGAAAGCGAAAGCGACGAGTTCGAACCTAATATAACCTGTCCCCGCTATGGGTGCTGGTTCTAACCAGACTTATTTAACCAAATGCTAATCTCCAGCCAACTTTTCCCGTGAATTCATCTTCGCATTCATTAGTGAGCTTGCCCACTCACGGACCATAAGAACAGACCATAAGGACCTTAAGTAGAGGAAACCTTATGGTACAAAGCAATACATTTTTTCCACAGCTATAACAATTGGAGGACATGTTTGTATCTTACCATGGAGAAGAGGAACTAAAGCCCGGTAGGAATATAATTCAAAAGCTGTCAAACGATATTAATGAAATTATGAATTTACCATTAGATGTAATTACATATTTTGTAAGATGTAGACTGTTTTTTTTTAGGATTAGGATTTTAAATAGAGAAATCAATAACTCCAGAAAAATAAGGAAGAAAATGAGCAAGCTCGTGAAAAAAAGTCAAATATGTGTTTTATTTACTACAACGTTGGATGTCTATTCAGACTAAAGCTATATTCCTGTTTCTTTGAAATTGTTCCATTCAGTTGCGGCACTGCCTCTCTAGCACCCCTCCCACTTGCCTTCTTGCGATCTGCCTCCCTCCCACTTGCCTTCTTGCGATCTGCCTCCCTCCCACCTGCCTCCAATTAAAAAAAAAAAAAAAAATATATATATATATATATATATATATATATATATATATATATATATATATATATATATATATATATATATATATATATATATATACAAAAAAAATATTAAATGTACTACTGAAACCTAGAAGATACGATATTTGCCAATCGGCGGCCAGGATTCGAACCCGCGTCCTCCCGGAACATCTGAACGCGGGGCCGTCGCTAACCACTCTGCCCATTTTAATAGAAGAGCAAGCGGTACTGGAAAATGATCAGCATTTATAACATGGGGCCTATGGAGATAGGGAACATATTTGGGTGCTCAGTTTTGCGGGAAAACTAATCTGTCTGAAAACTGAAAATTGCTCAGTTTGTTCCTATCTGACAAAACTGAGAAAATCGATGCTAAACTGAGCAGATAAGGAGCACGGACTGAGCTGAGCACCCAAAAATGTTCCTTTACGGCCGAAACTTTAAAAGTCTCGCTGGACTGAAGGTCAGCAACATAGGGAACCGGGACTGAGGTCAGCAAGCAAATTATTGAATTTCCTCGTACGGTATCATTATAGAGGATGTTTAAACAAGTCAACAGGGCAACTTGTGCGAACCAAATACAAGACTTAGACGGAGGTTTCACCATCAGTTTGCGTGACGTAACCTCCAGCCTGGAGAAGGATCCGCACCTTGTTTATGGAGCCTCTCGCATAAGTATTTATTGTATCTTATGTAATGTATATATTATAATGTACATGTGGATGTGTGCTGTATGTCGCAACACCATGTCAGTGTCGCGCCACAGGATGTTTAATAACACGTAGGTGCTAGGTCGTGCTTACGGCGTGCTCCTTGCCGTGGGAACGGTGCTGAATCAACAAGCCTTGGCATCGGATTATTCCGTCACCCCAGACAGTGGGCAGCGGTCACGAGTAGATCACACTGCTCGAGGTGTGTGTGCGACAGCTCACATAAACTTTGTAACTATTGTGTAAAACTGTTAATATACTTAAAACTCATAACGCTTTTAATATACCATAGACAGAGTGAATTAAGTGAACTCAAAGTGAACTTAACGGCTTTGCTCGGCCAAAACAGCATCTACCACACTCAACTATAAAGGCTATTGTGTTATCTCACCTACTACAATCAACTTTGGCTGGAGTAGGTAGGAAGACACCTACCGAACGGGCGCAAGCCACTCCCGGTGAGGTATATATGGGAGGTGAGAAGGGAGCTGAAGCCCTCCAAAGACCCTTCCCATGTCCTCACTAACCGTTTCCCTATTGTCTCACCAACACCGGAGAGTAGTTCAGCATGCTCTCTAAAGACAGATCCTCTCTTTATCCACACCACACTACATTCACACAACATATACACCTTTTCCCAAAATTAAAATTTCAAAATGGCTCACATACACCAAGCCTCGGAGTCCCCGCCTGGGGGGGGTACCACAAATTCCCCCAGGGAGGACTCCCCTTCTGGCTGCCGACCCGAGAGGTGTCTTGATAACTCCTCGAACCTCTTTCTTCTCAATTTCTGCAACATTCGCGGTCTTCGCTCTAATTTTCATTCTGTGGAACATCATCTCTCCTCCTCTAAACCTCACCTTCTCTTCCTTACCGAAACACAGGTTTCTGAGGCTACTGACAGCAATCTCTACTCTGTTCCCTCCTACTATCTCTATCCTAAATTTCAATCCAAAGCTGGATGTTGGGCCTACGTGCGCAATGACATCACTTGCTCTCGTGCCCACGACCTTGACTCTTCTGAATTTTCCACCATCTGGTTAAGACTTCACTGTCATTCTATTACTAAATACATCTGTGCTGTTTATCTCACCTAACTCTACCAACTATGTAAAATTCTTTGACCATTTGAATTATAAAGTGGAGCACATCTTGACCCACTCTCCCTTCGCTGAAATCTCCATCCTAGGATATTTCAATGTTCACCACCAGCTTTGGCTGTCATCATCTTTCACTGACCATCCTGGTGAACAAGCCTACAACATTGCTATCCTCAACGACCTAGAGCAGTTGGTCCAGCACCCTACACGTATTCTCGACCGTCTTGGAGATCGGCCCAACATTCTAGACCTCTTCCTTACCTCAAACCCTTCTGCTTATTCTGTCAAACTGTTCTCTCCGTTGGGCTCCTCCGATCACAATCTTATTTATGCATCCTGTCCTATCGCTCCTGTACACCCTCTGGACCCACCGAAGAGGCGATGCTTCTGGCATTTTGCTTCAGCTCGGTGGGACGACCTGAGGATATACTTTTCCGATTTCCCGTGGAATGATTATTGCTTCCAGGATAGAGACCCCTCTGTGTGTGCTCAGCGCATCACAGAGGTGATTGTCTCTGGAATGGAGGCATACATTCCTCGTTCTTTCTCTACTCCTCACGCTAAAAAGCCTTGGTTTAATCACGCTTGTTCTCGTGCTGTCAATGATAGAGAGGTAGCTCACAAAAGGTACCAGAGCCTTCAAACTAATGCTAATTATGAACTTTACATTTCTGCCCGAAATCGTGCCAAATCTATTCTCCGACTAACCAAAAATTCTTTCATTAATAGAAAATGCCAAAACCTTGCTTTTTCTAACTCTTCCCGTGACTTCTGGCATATAGCCAAAATCTTCTCCTCCAACTTCACTTATTCATCTTTCCCTCCACTCCTCAGTCCTGACGGCAACACTAACGTTTCATCTATCTCTAAGGGTGAACTCTTCTCTCAATTTTTTTCTAAAAACTTCATTCTGGACGATTCTGGGCATATTCCTCCTACTCACCCCCCCCTCTGACTCCTTTATGCCTGTTATAAAGATTCTTCAAAATTATGTTTTCTATGCCCTCTCTGGCCTCAATCCTCAGAAGGCTTATGGACCTGATGGAGTGCCTCCTATTGTCCTTAAAAACTGTGCCTCCGTGCTGTCACCCTGCCTGGTCAAACTCTTTCGCCTCTGCCTGTCAACATCTACCTTTCCTTCTTGCTGGAAGTATGCCTTCATACAGCCTGTACCTAAGAAGGGTGACCGCTCCAATCCCTCAAACTACCGTCCTATTGCTTTACTTTCTTGTCTATCTAAAGCTTTTGAATCAATCCTTAACCGGAAGATTCAAAAGCACCTTTCCACTTCTGACCTTCTATCTGATCGCCAGTATGGGTTCCGCAATGGGCGTTCTACAGGTGATCTCCTAGCCTTCTTAACTGACTCTTGGTCATCCTCTCTTAGCCGTTTCGGTGAAACTTTTGCTATTGCGCTGGACATATCAAAAGCTTTTGATAGGGTCTGGCACAAATCTTTGCTTTCTAAACTACCCTCCTACGGTTTCTATCCTTCTCTCTGTACCTTTATCTCCAGTTTCCTTTCTGACCGTTCTATTTCTGCCGTGGTAGACGGTCACTGTTTTTCCCCTAAATTTATTAACAGTGGTGTCCCACAGGGTTCTGTCCTATCTCCCACTCTTTTTCTGTTGTTCATTGATGATCTTCTTTCCAAAACGAACTGTCCTATCCATTCCTACGCCGATGATTCCACTCTGCATTATTCAACTTCTTTTAATAGAAGACCCACCCTTCAGGAACTTAACGACTCAAGGCTGGAGGCTGCAGAACGCTTAGCCTCAGACCTTACTATTATTTCCGATTGGGGCAAGAAGAACCTGGTGTCCTTCAACGCCTCAAAAACACAGTTTCTCCACCTATCCACTCGACACAATCTTCCAAACAACTATCCCCTATTCTTTGACAACACCCAACTATCACCTTCCTCAACACTAAACATCCTCGGTCTATCCTTAACTCAAAATCTCAATTGGAAACTTCATATCTCATCTCTTACTAAATCAGCTTCCTCGAGGCTGGGCGTTCTGTACCGTCTCCGCCAGTTCTTCTCCACTGCACAGTTGCTGTCCATATACAGGGGCCTTGTCCGCCCTCGTATGGAGTATGCATCTCATGTGTGGGGGGGCTCCACTCACACAGCTCTTCTGGACAGAGTGGAGGCTAAGGCTCTTCGTCTCATCAGCTCTCCTCCTCATACTGATAGTCATCTACCTCTTAAATTTCGACGCAATGTTGCCTCTCTTTCTATCTTCTATCGATATTTCCACGCTGACAGCTCTTCTGAACTTGCTAACTGCATGCCTCCCCCCCTCCCGCGGCCCCGCTGCACTCGACTTTCTACTCATGCTCATCCCTATACTGTCCAAACCCCTTATGCAAGAGTTAACCAGCATCTTCACTCTTTCATCCCTGACGCTGGTAAACTCTGGAACAATCTTCCTTCATCTGTATTTCCTCCTGCCTACGACTTGAACTCTTTCAAGAGGAGGGTATCAGGACACCTCTCCTCCCGTATTTGATCTTCCTTTCGGCCACCTCTTTTGTTTCTTTTTTAGAAGCAGCGAGTAGCGCGCTGTTGAGCCCAGCACAGGGATCGTCAAAATAAGCGGGGCTGCTAACTGGTAAGCATGCTTGTGGCTAAAACTCCCCGAAGGTTTCAGGGTTACAGGATATATTTTCCATATCTCGAGCAACACACAAGGTGGGGAAAAGCCCCAGAGCCGTGTCAGTCCCTGTAGATAGAAAAGTTTGGTTAGCATGATGATGAGATGAGATGAATTAAGAGAATGGACAATGAGGAAACTGAAACAAATATATTATGCTATATTTATTAAACAATTAGGTTAACCTTACTCATTATCATGGCTACACCTAAATCTAGGCTCTAGTACACATTGGTCCTTGTAGGAGGTTACATGAGGCACATGTTACAATTATTTTAACATTTTCATATGCAAACAATATATTTTTTATTTATTTTATATTGCACACTCAATCCAGACTAATACCTTAAACAAATCAACTTATGCCTATACTTGAATCTAGGCTACAACTCACTTTGGACCTTGTGGGAGGTTACATTTTTTTTTTTCAGGGACGCCTTTGCACTTTTGATATATTTATGTTTATTTCTAAGTTTTTCAGCCGACCAGGGGGCGTAGCGGGAGTCCCTTTCGACCATGTATTCTCGAACCTCCTCCCACAGTGCCATCACGGAATCCGTCCTCCTACTCCTATTACAAGTTTTCATGGCGCTTGTAATGTCTTTGAATTTTTTTGCGGTGTCTAATGGCATTACCTCTGCCATATCCTCAGTGTCAATATGGAGTACAGCTAACATATTGGCGGTTCCCAAGGATGTCATCACGCTGACATTGCCTGGAAAGTCGCTTCCAGACGACACGACTCTTCTGAAAATGACACTTCTCCTAGGCCTGAACAACTGCACGTTGCTTTGTTCATTACACACAGCTATGTTCATGATACCCGCTTTACATAAGTTGCCTCTACTTACTCTTCCTCACTGACATCAGCTTGCTTCCCTTGTGGTTTAGAGGGGGCATCGGGCACCAGGAAACTCTGTCTCCCTAGAGCGGCCCTCCTCATTGTCAGCCTTGTCTGAAGGGTTAGCGAGCATCACAGAGGGCACATCGCCAGCTGGAGCTCTAGATATAAAATTAAATAGAACATTACGTATGGGTATAATCAGTATGATTATTGACCAATTGTTTTCGAATCTTAAAGTTAAATACGTGCTCACAGAGCAGTTTACTTACGTAGTGGGATGAGTTACACCGGTCACGGTGTCGGTGGCAACAGCTTTGACAGCAGTTACTGCCTCGGCAATCGCTTAAGAGGCAAAGCGAACCATTACGGGCGAGAGACCTACCCCCGCCGATTACCCGCTGGCCTCGGCCAGCGCTCGCGAGAACTGAGTCCGTTACTCCCGCCGTTTACCCGTCAGTTACTGCCTCGGCCATCGCTTAAGAGGCAAAGCGAACCATTAGGGACGAGCGACCTACCCCCGCCGATTAACCGCCAGCGCTCGCGAGGCCTGAGTCCGTTACTCCCTCCGTTTACCCGTTAGTTACTGCCTCGGCCAGCGCTTAGGAGGCAAAGCGAACCATTAAGGGCGAGCGACCTATCCCCGCCGATTACCCGCTGGCCTCGGCCAGCGCTCGCGAGGCCTTAGTCCGTTACTACCGCCGTGTACCCGTCAGTGACTGCCTCGGCCAGCGCTCAGGAGGCAATGCTAACCATTAAGGGCGACGGACCTACCCCCGCCGATTACCCGCTGGCCTCGGCCAGTGCTCGCGAGGCCTGAGTCCGTTACTCCCGCAGTTTACCCGTCAGTTACTGCCTCGGCCATCGCTTAAGAGGCAAAGCGAACCATTAGGGACGAGCGACCTACCCCCGCCGATTAACCGCCAGCGCTCGCGAGGCCTGAGTCCGTTACTCCATCCGTTTACCCGTCAGTTACTGCCTCGGCCAGTGCTTAGGAGGCAAAGCGAGCCGTTAAGGGCGAGCGACCTACCCCCGCCGATTACCCGCTGGCCTCGGCCAGCGCTCGCGAGGCCTTAGTCCGTTACTCCTGCCTTTTACCCGTCAGTGACTGCCTCGGCCAGCGCTCAGGAGGCAAAGCTAACCATTAAGAGCGAGGGACCTACCCCCGCCGATTCCCCGCTGGCCTCGGCCAGTGCTCGCGAGGCAAAACGAACCATTATTAAGTGCGAGCGAGATACCCCCGCTGATTACCCGCTTGCCTCGTCCAGCGCTCACGATGCAAAACGAGCCATCAATTGCTGGCGCGTTACCCCCGTTTACCCTCCACAAGATTCATGACTGAGGGCCTCGTCCAGCGCTCAAGACGCAAAGTTTACCCGCCACACACCAAATTGTATGTCGTATGAAGGGCCAGTGTCTCCTTGACGTGTCCGTTACTCCAGCCGTTTACCCGTCACTCGAACAGTCTGTGACTGCCTCGGCCAGCGCTCAGGAGGCAAAGTGAACCATTAAGGGCGAGCGACCTACCCCCGCCGATTACCCGCTGGCCTCGCGGCCAGCGCTCGCATGGCCTGATTCCGTTACTCCCGCCGTTAACCCGTCAGTGACTGCCTCGGCCAGCGCTCAAGAGGCAAAGCGAACCATTAAGGGCGAGCGACCTCCCCCGCCGATTACCCGCTGGCCTCGGCCAGCGCTCGCGAGGCCTGAGTCCGTTACTCCCGCCGTTTACCCGTCAGTTACTGCCTTGGCCAGCGCTCAAGAGGCAATGCGAACCATTAAGGGCGAGCGACCTACCCTCGCCGATTACCCGCTGGCCTCGGCCAGCGCTCGCGAGGCTTGAGTCCGTTACTCCCGCCGTTTACCCGGCAGTGACTGCCTCGGCCAGCGCTCAGGAGGCATTGCCGATTGTACCGGTACCGTTTGGATCTTAGTGACGCTCGGCTTCCGCCCGCCTCCATGTGATATGGGCCCTGTGTGTAGACGCTGAGTCACTGCCCCGCTGACCGTCTCCCCAAGTTCCCACCATTTTGTCCTGCTTTCTGTTTCCATCACAGCTCCCGTTTCCATTATTTTATGATTTGATTTATTTATTGGAGTTACTGGATAATTCTTGATGTCCGATTCTTTTTCTTTTTTAGGTTGCTAATAAATATTTTTTTTGTTATTAGACTATGATCGAGTAGTCGAGTACCCATATCACCGAGATATCCACTCACTGAGTGGTGATCTCTCTCTCTCTCTCTCTCTCTCTCTCTCTCTCTCTCTCTCTGAATGAAGTGAATATTTATTTTTTCGAAAAATAAATAGCATGTATAGTTATTATGGATGTACTCGATCATAGTCTAATAACAATAACAATATTTATTAGCAACCAAAAAAAAGAATCGGACATGAAGAATTATCAATAAATCCAATAAATAAATCCGAGCAACTGGTACCGGTACCGAGCAATCTGGTACCGGTACCGTACCGTTTAGCTGGTACCGTTAGTACCGGTACTGGTACCGGTACCTGCCTACCCCTTCTGCAGGGCGCGGAGCGACGGAGCACCACTCGCCTGCCCGTCACCCGTCTTCTCTCCCTTCTCCGCGTTGTTCGCCCGTTTTATTTGCCTGTAGTTCGCCCGGAAGGGTGTGGGTTCCGGTTGATGACGGCTGATGAACCTAATCAGTTAAATAGTGTATTTTGGCCAAAGAAACAATGCTATAAAGGTGAAGTTCAGTTGTATTTGTCTAGAAAATTATATACAACAAATATATGCAGCCATATAGATACATGGCATGCATTGTGCATAATAGAAAATGCATGAACACAGACACACAAGCAAAAGTAAATATGATAAAGAAATATTGGTCTCATAATAATACACAAAGTAAAGAAAGATAATCGGACAGTAATACAAAGCAATAGTCTCATGCAATATTGGAATGAGAATACTAAAGAAAATTACACAACAAATAGACAAGTACAGTCACTTATAAAAGTTACATAATACCAGGCCATATAAATTGGTTTATACCTGTCTTACACAAGGACATAACTTGAAGAAGAGTAAAGCAAACATGTGTAAAAAGCAGTCTAATTAAATGTCCTGTTTCAGTAAGATGCAGGATGTTTGTAATCATGTCTGATTCATCTAGCTGCTTTATTCTGTATAGCCTCTAGCTCATTAATATTATTGTGAGTGTGTTGATCCCAGACAGTTTTGCAATATTCTAAGCGTGGCAGAACTACTGTATTTTCAAAAGGAGAGTTGGAAAAACTGCAAAATTTTCCATGTATTAGTACGGCGAAAGTTTTTTTCTTGTGGAAAACTATAGAAACCGCAAAAAAAAAAAAAAAAAAATTGCAACAAGAAAAGTCTATCTCGAAGCAAACACTTATCAGACAAAAAAAACTAACGCAAAATGGTATTTTCAAAATATGACCATAAGAACATAATAAAATAAGAAAGCTGCTTGAGGCTCTTTAACCTACACATGATAGTTCCTGTACAGTCGCGATATGAAGTGATGTCGCCGTGTACGTTTATTTTCGATCACGCAAGTATCGTTATATATTTTCAAGAGTACCATTATTGTCCTGTATCTTCATCATAATTTAACTTAATATATTTTAGAAGCTAGAAAAAAAATAGAAAATAAATATTCAATGGTGTCTTACGAAGGGTTGTCGAAATATTTTGACACAAAGTGTTTTCGTTCAGCAAGGAACAAGTCAAATGAAGTCCAAATATCAACATATTACTCAAACAGAAAGTAAAATTATCTTTTCATGATCATTGTTGACAACACTAAATCTAACATATGCACACTATATAGGACATGCATAATTAGTCGATATCCTAAACTAGGATGTTGTAATTTATTTAATTTATACTCTCTCGTATGATGACGTCATCGTCCGCGCACCATACCTATTATTCAGCCCTGACTCACTCTTTGCCTTTCGTGGTCAACATAACGATAACAAAAGCTTTCCGTGGACTTCTAATGCATGATAGTGATCAAGGAAGATGCCCACAGCCTATAACTACCGAGGGATAGTCGGAGATGGAAAATAAAATAAATAGCTTCAGAATAGTCGTGTTTTGTAACTCACTCTTTGCCGCCGATCGCAAACATCATTGCCTTTTCTTGGTCAATATAACGATGACAAAAGCTTAATGTAGACTTCTAATGCTTGGAGGTGATCAGTGGAACATGTCCACAGCTTATAAGTGCCATAAAATAATCGAGGAAGGTGGGGAATAAGAATATATAGTTTTGATTTGGAGGTGGTTGTGCTGGTGGGTAGGATAATCCCAGCGTTGTCAAACATTAGGCTATGGTTGAGTGTTCGTAGAGGCGTCCGGAATTTTAATAGTTCAGATAATTATAACCCTACCTATGAAGGCATTCTTCATTCATCAAAGAAACCTACTTTACACTCCCACAAAATATAAATCAACTTGAGGTAGCTACAACCTAGAATACCACATATCAGGCAATCACTGACACACTCTGACACGATTTCACAGCATCCAAGAGTGAATCAAATCCCATCTCACATCGTTAAAATAGACCCTCTCTATAATTTTGCTAGGATCACCATTCATCATTTACTTAATCTTTGCTCTTGCTCCAACTCTTCAATCCCCGCACAACCCCAACGCATTATGCTACCTGAGAGTTCCCCTCGGGGGAATATTTAACTTGAACTTGAACTTGATATGAGTGTTACAACTAAATACCCAAACCCAACCAACCTGGACAATTTCATGTGAAAGTAACAGTCAGCATTATAGACTGAACTGATGTTAGTTACATTATCTATGTATTTTTAGATGCCAGAGATGGGTCAACATTATCGACATCCCACACTTGAAAGGAAAAACCTGTGACCAGTTAAACAGAAGCTTTCGTGTGTGTAGCCACCACTTCTCACCGACAAACTACATGTCTGGAGATTCAAACAAACTCTGCAAATTTGCATGTCCAGACCAAAATCTTGGTGGTATGTATATATTTAATTACTACATTATGAAGTATTACTCTAATAAACTTATATGTGCATGAATTTTCATGTGTAATAGAAACATATATGATATTCATGTACATCATTTCACATTTACTTCATTATATTTCAGAGACTGAACTTCAGATGGCACTACTACAGATGCCACCCCTGCCAGATCATCTTCAGGTATAGTATTATATAAGCTGCAATTGTTCAGTGATAATGAAACCATTACAGTACCTATTTGATATGGGAGAAACTGTATTGCAGCTCTGTGCCTCTATTTTCATTAATAAATCAACGAAAGCTTCACAGAAAACGTTGATTTTGTCTATAGAATCATGTTATGAAAGCAGAATACCCTTAAAATGGACTTAATTAAACCTCCCTTTTCCTTAGTCTTACCTAACCTAACCTGGCTAACGGTATCTGCCCCCATGGATCCCCAGTAACCTTAACATTTTTACGTTTATGATATGTAGACACAGTAGTAAAATGGATGTTTTTGATATGCGTTCTTGCGTGGAAACAGAGGAAAGCTCCAGATAAGTGGAGAAGGGCAAGTATCGTGCCTTTGTACAGGAGTAAAGGGAGTAAGAATGAGTGTAACAACTATAGAGAAATAAGTTTGCTTAGTGTGCCAGGAAAAGTGTATGGGGGACGCTCCCCGAGGAAGCAAGGCGACAGTGCTATAGATATGTATAAATCTATAAATGAAATGTGTTCTATGAAGTTTTCGTTAGTGTAGTCGTAACAATAGAGGCGTGAAGCTACAATGCAGTTTTACTTTTTCTGTACTGTACAGTAGATTACTGTTTTGTTCATGTATAATGTGATTTATCAATTTCCATTTCTGATATACAGCATCAAGAACAACCAATAACACCACTATCGAGTATGTGACACCATCTGATGTGGGCATAAACATCACATATGACAAAGATGATGGGAGTTTTGGTATGTAATTTTATATGTAACTGTGTTACAGGAATGTGGTGTATTCATACGTGTATCTAGGTAAATCATAGCCTAATATTATGGTAACAATGGCGTGTAATAACCTAATAACACTGTAGGTCAACTCTAACTCTGTATAACATTATTCTTTATCATCAGGTGACCTAAAGGACGTATCTGATACTGAAGGTGATGGGAGAATGACTACTGTGCCACCTGCTGACACACGTGGTAACACAGATGCTGCTAATGGTATTTGGAATTGGCTTTGGGTATTCATTTTCTACTTTTAGTGTTTGTATTTAAAGTATTGATTTAAATACAGGTATTTTATCAATGTTCATCACAGAATAGGGTTAAATTGTTTTCAAGTTTCAAGATAATGTAACAAAGAATGATTGGAATAATACTCTTTCATAAAATATTGAAGATCCAAACACTTTCAATACATAATATCTCATGAAATCAGTAGCATACAGTAGCTTTAGCTCATTGTAAGAGCATGACACATTTTTATCTTACAGTGACCTCAGAAGCTGCGGAACGTGCTTCAAGAGAACACCATCATCCTACTGAACAACTAGAGATCTCTGAGCCTGTTGCACCAAGTAAGTTATATGAGATCATCATGCACAGATATTATAAATTGTACAGCATGCAAAACAGTTTAATACTGTAATATAATTATATGTTTATGTCATACTACTTTAGGTGATGATTTTTCAGTATAGAAGTAGTATGAAAGAGCATTTGTATCGTAACCAATGAGGTTAATGTGAGGTTACGAGATTGCCACAACAAAGCTAGCTACCGGGTATTGGGGAAAGGCTAAGCATAGGTACTCCTAGATGGGTATCTCAGCCCATCCCCGCCTTGACGTTGTTGGCACTGTTAGTACACCTTAAGGCTGCGTGCGTTAAAACAAAGCGAGTCACGTCGAGTTGAGCCACGACAAGTCATTTGAGGCGATTCATATTGACGCCAATTGTTTACACCGACTGCGTCAGCCCGAGTCAAGTCAGTACTCAATGACCCATTTGATTTCATGGAGAATGGATGCATGTTTTCGTTTTTTTTATATTAATTTATCGTATTTATTTTGTTTTCCATTGGTCTTTTACTCTTTCTTTTATTTTCTATTGGCATTTTTCAAATCCTTCTCTTTTTATTTTCTTTTTAGTTCTTTTCTTGCTGTTGTTTTTCTTCTTTTGTTTTCTTTTCTGGTGTTTTTTTTTTTTTTTCTATCATACGTAAGTTGATGTTCATGTGTCTGGGTGAGCCGTTTTCCTCCCAGAAGGGATCACCGAGTTATGATTTACTTCATATTTTTGGTGCCGGGTATAATTTCTTGGCATATGCTTGAGTATGATTGAACGTAACGGATGCTATATGAATGGTGTACATTATTATTTACAAATATTGAAAATATACATAGTAAGTATATGAATATATCCACTCCCCCTTGTCCCTTGTCCTACTAACATGGCTTTGTGATAGGCCCCAATCTTAACAGTGTGTGTATTGTATGTAACATATGTATGAATGGTTGAGTGAATGGTGCGCATGCTTCAGGATGATACGTAAAACTGAAAACTTCTTTCCATAAAGCAGCGATGACATCACGATCCCGGTGGTTACGGTCACTGGAATCATATATAGCAGGGGGCTCTTGAACTAAGTTGATTAGGAGTTCCACCAGCATGCTTGAACACACCACGGCAGACTCGCTGTGACTGACGTCAAAAATAGGTCCAGCCCTATATGTGACGACGTGACGCGACGCAATGCGACGTGACGTGACTCGACGCATCCGGTGTAAACGTTTTCTTTCAAAAACCGATATAAATCAGTGTTATAACTGGGGTGGCGATTCATGGTACGTCATGAATCGTCATGACGCGACTCGACGCGACACGACTCGACGTGACTCGCTTGGTGTAAACGCAGCCTAGGTGTATAACTTAAGGTGTAGCTCCTAGGGCTAATACTTCACTGGGCTAGATATCTGTCCGTGGCCCCTCAATGGGTGGATAAAATGGACAAATTGTGACAGGAAAGTGAGTGTGAATAAGGCAATATGAGAAGTGTTGAGAGTTATATGTTTTAATGAGAATGGAATAATTAATGAATTCAAGAGTAGAATGGTTGTCAAGATTTGTATGAAAGGGGGAATGGATGTGCTTGGACTGAGTGACACCCACTTTCTCATGGATATGGAAGAGGATATTTTACTTATATCATCATCATCATTTCATGGACGCCTGCTCCTAGGAGCTCCCACCAGGGGATGGCCACAGCAGAAGAGTTTCCAACTTTCTCTATCCAGACACTCCCTCCTTGACTGCTCAAAGTTTCTCAAAGATCTTTCCCCCCCTCTCCCTAACGTACTCTTGCACCCTATCCCTCCATTTCACTGGAGGTCGTCCTCTAGCATTCCCTCCCTCTATCTCACTGACATATACCCTTCTGGTCATCTTACTCTCCTCCATGTTTATAACCATATCATATTGGAATGTTGCCATTTACTAAATACATTTGTCATGTCTGATCATCTATATTTATGAAGTGTATACTGAACTGTATTTAAAATTAACATATTCACAAGAGACTTAAAACATTACAGATATTGCTGGTTATACAGAAAGAAGGAAATCATCATCTTCCAAATCAAAAACATCAAAGCTCCTCCACAGATATAGAACCAGAGTAAAAAGGTTATTGAAAAGAGTTCATTTACTTAAGACGGTCAGGAAGGACTGTTCCAAATGCACACTACCTTCAGAAATAATAAAAAATGCTTCTAAATACCTAAAAGGTTATGGCCTTGAGTTTTTCAAAAGTCAGATCCAGTTAGCAGGTTCCAAAAAAAAGGGCAGACGTTACTCAGATGAGCAACGCTCATTTGCCTTGTCCCTTTATTTTAGGAATGCAAGAACCTATAATTTGTTATCACACATATTTGTCCTCCCCACTCCAAGGATGCTAAGATACTGGATGAAAAGAATTATGTTCAGTGTTGGCTGGAATCAATCCCTCTTTGAAATTTTGAAAAGAAAGGCTGAAAATATATCTGAGCAGGATAAAGTTTGTGGAGTAGCATTTGATGCAATTTCTGTCAAGGAGAAGTTGAATTAAAACATAGCCCAAGATGAGGTTGATGGACTTGAAAATTTAGGTGTATATGGGTCATCAGATTCAGCTGCAAAGTATGCCATGGTATTTATGGTTAAAGGTGGAAACAGACTTTAGGTTATTTTTTGTTCAGTAAGAGCATTAAGCCAGATGTCCTCAAGTGCATGCTATTAGATTGTTTGACCAAGTTGAAGGATACAGGTTTACATCCTAAGTTTGTCATATGTGATCAAGATGCAACAAATAGAAGTCTCTACCTAAAGCTAAATATTTCACCACAGTCTCCATTTATAATACACAATGAGGAAAAGATACATTTCTTTTATGACACACCACATCTGCTTAAAAGTGTCCGTAATAATCTGATGAAATATGATTTTGTTGTCAATAAAAACTCAGTGGTAAAATGGCATTATATTGAAGAGTTTTACAAAAGAGACAATGCCATGACCTTGCGCCTGGCACCTAAGCTCTCAGCAAAACATATATATTGCAATACCTTTGAAAGAATGCGCGTTTCCTTAGCTGCGCAAGTTTTCAGTCAGAGTGTTGCAGCAGGCATACACACTTATGCAGAATTAAGGGCCTTGCCATCTGAAGCTTCTCAAACATCATTTTTTTTAGAAAAAATGGATAAGCTATTTGATTTATTTAATAGCTGTCAAATAAACCACTTCAAAAGTTGTAAATGTGCCATATCAGAAAAAAATGGACAGTTCGAAAGACTAGTTGAATTCGAATCATGGATTAATTCCTTGGAAGTAATTGGCACTAAAAGACCACTTCCATGCATTTCTGGGTGGAGGCTGAATTTGGCAAGCATAAAATTACTTTGGGAAGATGTGCATTTAAATCATAATTATAAGTATTTGATGACTAATAGGCTTAATCAAGATGCCCTAGAAAATGTATTTAGCACCATCCGAAATGCTGGAGGAAACAGTGACGCACCAACTTGTCAAATATTTAAGAAGCTAATAAATGGTATGATGAGCAACCACATATTTCAGTCATCAGTTAGGGCTAACTGTTTGGATGATGCAATGCCTATTTTACAGTTCATGAAAATGAGTGACATAGACAAGTTTCATACTTTTGAACTGATTAAACCCAAAGGCAAAGAAGAGAATTCCTCAGGCATTGAGGATGATTTTGAGGAGGAAAATTTAGAAAGCCAGGAGCAAGTAGGAGGCAGTACCATTGATAATGCTCTTTCTGATTATTTTTCATCTTTTAACCCTTGTTTTGATCATGACAAAGAGGTGAGCAGTGACATAGAAGAGCCTGATGATAATTCCTCAAAAAATGACCAACAAAGTAATTGCATAAATTTAGAGTCTTTTCAGAATAATTCGCTGGCAAATTCTTTCTCATCTTTTGATCCTTTAAGTGAGGAAAGTAATACAACATTTAATTCCACTTCATATGATGGGACTGAGGAAAATGCAATATCGTATGTAGCAGGTTATATGTGTCATGTAATAAGTAAACATCATGACTGTGAAACTTGTAGATTGAAAGTGACTGATCCTCATTACACAGTCACATCTGATAATATATACCAAGCACTAAAAGATTCAGAAAATAAAAGATATTTAAAGTGTCCTAGCAAATTGGTCATTGAAATGATCAAAGAATATGAATTCATTTTTAGGGCACACATTAAAGACTTTATTTTCAAGTCGAATGTGAGTGCCAATATGTTAGAGGTAATGAAAAATAGGACTGAAAGAAAAAACGATTTATGTGAGGAACTTCACAAAATTATGATGAAAAAATATGTTAGTGTGAGAATTCATTACAATGTAAAATTCTTTAATAGAAATTTAGGAATAAGGGGAAGAGGTGAAAGTATTGGAGACTGTGGTGAGAAACGGAATAGGAAATTAGCAAAAACTGCACATACTTAATACCTATATAGTACATAATACTATTTTGTATCTTTACAGAAAAAAAGGATTTTCTAATCTCAAGGATATGTATACTGCTTGAAGTAAATTATGCTTTATTTTGTGCCTGTTGCTTGATTTTGTTTATCTGCTGTATGTTTGTGCTTGCTTGATTTGTGTTTATGTTTACCTTATGCTTTGTTGGCCTATGCATCTGCTTGCATGTGTGAAATGCATGTTATTTTATGTGTACTTCAGATAATCTTTATAAGTTCTGCTTTTTACACATGTTTGCTTTAGTCTTCTTCAAGTTATGTCCTTGTGTAAGACAGGTATAAACCAATTTATATGGCCTAGTATTATGGAACTTTTCTAAGTGAGTATACTCGTCTATTTGTTGTGTAATTTTCTTTAGTATTCTCATTCCTATATTGCATGAGATTATTGCTTTGTATTACTGTCTGATTTTCTTTCTTTACTTTGTGTATAATTATGAGACCAATATTTCTTTCTCATATTTTCTTTTGCTTGTGTGTCTGTGTTCATGCATTTTCTATAGCTCACAATGCATGCCATGTATCTATATGGCTGCAAATATTGGTTGTATATAATTTTATAGACAAATACAACTGAACTTTACCTTTATAGCATTGTTTCTTTGTCCAAAATACTCTAATTAACTTATGTAAGTAAGCAATTATATATATATATATATATATATATATATATATATATATATATATATATATATATATATATATATATATATATATATATATATATATATGTGTGTGTGTGTGTGTGTAAAAATACACTTCATGAACTATGGTCTTCGCAGTTACCACCCACCACTAATGAAAGATATCATAATAATCATATAATACATAATGAATGATGAAAAAATAAATATTGTTGATACATAAAGTCAAAAATAAGATCTACGCATACATATGATACAAACTAGAAAGCAATAAGGTCACAAGAAGATGAAGAGGAGACCGTGCACTTGCAGACGACATACTTGATATAGTTTGGCGTCGGCCCAGCAGATGGCGCAACTGGTCTATATCTGCCTCACATTTTCTTTATCGCTTTTAGGTAGAAGCTTTCCCATCTTTCTTCTATAGTCTTTGATCTGGGCAGTGTGGGTAAAACAAAGGCGCATCGGTGACGTCACGCCGAGCCAGTGTGCTGCGGAAAGTGTCAGAGTGAGGGCGTATCCATGTGCCGTGCGTGTTAAGGTCCCCGGCGGGTGTGTCGCGCGTGTGCAAGGCGGGCGGCGGCGTGCTGAGGCGAGGCGAGGATCAGGTGAGAAACGGTGTGGTGGTTCTTGCAGGAAGGGACGCGGCGTATAGACAATGTTTGAGGCAGGGGAGGCCGTTGGGGAGGATGGAGTGAGCGCCCTGCCGCCTGAAGCCTTGTCCTGCCAGTTTGTTCCTTCCCGTGCGAATATTCTTGATTATTACAGTGATTATGAAGCTTGTCCATGTTGAGAATCGCCTGGGGAGTGAATTGAAGGTATTTAAAGGCGTATAATTAGTAATATTTGAAGGAGGTTGCTCCGTGCTGTGATTGGCTGCCGGCCGTGACGTCATCGGTGCCTGGCTGGTGATGTTGACGCCGCGGCGATGATCGGAGTGTGAGTCGCGCTCTGCCCCACCCCGACGAGAGGGAGCGTGTGTGTAGCATGAACGGGGCCTCATCCTGACACAGTGCTGAGGAATGAGTGTGAAGGAACCGGGGAGGGCGAGTGTGAGGGAGTGATGAGAGAATCGTCGCACCTCAGGCAGCTGGGAGGGAAGGAGGGAGGGTCTTAGGGTCAGCAAGACAAGCCGCAGCAAGTCTCGATAGTGTGTTAATTTTACGTAATGCATCTTTTATTACACTAAGGTTGTGTATGTAGCTTATACCTGGTGTTCTTCATGCTTGGCTCCTCCATAAGGCTTCCGGTAATGATGGAACGAGCGAAGTATCCTGAGCTCGTCAAGGTCCCGTATTGGTGTTTCGAGCCGGGTGTCGCTCCGTGCGGGTCCAAATGAAGCTGCCCGGCGCGTAGTTTCATCACGACACATTAAGCCTAACCAAAGCTCTGAAACTCGTATACTTCACCTAACGCAACCTTTCAAATCCCTCTTTTATTTGTTTCGGTGTTTTATTCAACATGTACAGTACCTCTCTCTCTCTCTCTCTCTCTCTCTCTCTCTCTCTCTCTCTCTCTCTGCTTTATTTTTAGTGGTCTTTCTCCTATTTTCTGACACCTGAATTCCCGTCTTATTCATGGGGGTATTCCAGGATTTCACCAAAATATGACTAAGGCTAACCAGTCACCAGGTATCGTAGGTACTCTGAATCACGCCACCAAACAAGGGACTATAAGAGGTTGCTACACTCGCAGCTTGACCGATTGCTGAGGACATGACGATCGGGAACGGAACTCTAGAAGAATACACACACCCATGACAAACCATTAACGCTAACCCAGTCTAGAGTATAGGGATTAGAAAAGAATAAAGGGAAGGACTGCTTTAAGTTTTAACAAGGTATTGATATGATTAGCGATATCCCACACCCTTTAACTAGCTTGTCTTACCCCCTTCTGCCACTCTCTGCCCGTCTTTAACCTCCCCCCCGCTGCACTCGACTTTCTACTCATGCTCATCCCTATACTGTCCAAACCCCTGATGCAAGAGTTAACCAGCCTCTTCACTCTTTCATCCCTCACGCTGGTAAACTCTGGAACAATCTTCCTTCATCTGTATTTCCTCCTGCCTACGACTTGAACTCTTTCAAGAGGAGGGTATCAGGACATCTCTCCTCCCGTATTTGATCTTGCTTTCGGCCACTTCTTTTGTTTCTTTTTTAGGAGCAGCGAGTAGCGGGCTTTTTTTTATTATATTTTTTTTTGTGCCCTTGAGCTGCCTCCTTTGTTGTAAAAAAAAAAAAATTAGTATTATCATCTTCCCACCTTCCAACCTCCCCCCAGCAAATCCCTCTCCAAATCGCCCCCCCCACTTCCCTCCATCCCCTAACTGCTCCCCAAACTCCTGCTTCTCCCTCCATATCCTCCACCGGTTCATTTTTTTCCTCCCTCTCCACAGCTCCCCTCCCCCGTTCCTCTCTCCCTCTCTTCTGCCGGCTTCTCCTCCTCCCCCTCTCTCTCTCTCGCGCTCTCTCTCTCTCTCTCTCTCTCTCTCTCTCTCTCTCTCTCTCTCTCTCTCTCTCTCTCTCTCTCTCTCTCTCTCTCTCTCTCTCTCTCTCTCCGGTGCTCCTCCTGCTTCCTCCTTCCTCCCTCCATGATGAATGGCCGAGGAAGGGACGGCTTGTAATACGGGGATGCTAATCATCTGCTGAGGATGAGTATTTTGTTTTGGGATTTACGGAGGCGAGTTTCTTCCTTTACCAACACGAGCTACGTGAGGCTTAATTTTCTCGTTAGTTAATCACGGTATCTAGTTAGTTTGTAGTTTCTTTTTTAATGGTGTAGTTTTCGCCTATGTGTCACTTTCGGGGATCATCTGGCAACAGTAGTTGATATTTATAGTTCTGCTTGTTTAAATATTTTTTGTCAGTCTTCATAGGTATTAAGGCGAACAATGCATTTAGTGTGTGTGTGTGTGTGTGTGTGTGTGCGTGTGTGTGCCGTCAGACAGATCTGCTTGAATCACAAAAGGCATTTGCAAATATCATGGAACACACCTGTTATATGTTACTGATGTCGTCTAAAACAATTATAATGATAACTAATAATTTGTTACAATATGGTAGTAGAGTTGCTGCTGCTGCTGGGATGAAAGATAAAAGTGTGGTAAGTGGTGATGGTACTGGTGGTTGTGGTGGTGGTGGCGGTAATGGTTATGGTAATTGTGATGGTATTGACTGAGGATTTTATGTGATGGTGATACTGATGGAGGGGAGTTGGAGGTACTGCAACTGGTGATGGTCGTGGTGGCGATGGTTGGGGTGGAGTTACTTGTTCAGGTGGTGATGGTGGTGGTGATATTATGCTAAATGAACATATGTGGAACAAAATATACAAAGCGTGATGAAAGTAGCGCCTAAAAATTGAAACAAGAACAAAAACATGCGTACAGTGAGACAGATGAAAGTGAAAAAACAGCCCCACTGGAGTCACATCATGTAAGGACCCTCGAAAAAAAGAAGTGGGCAAAAGTGGAGATAAAAGAACGAATGACCAGACCTGACAAAAATCACGAGCGAGAGAAAGGAAAAAATGTGAGGGTGTAGTAATAAAACCATATCATAAAACAATTGAAAAAAGGCTGTAAAAAGTGCAGAAACGAGAAAAAATGACTGAGTGTAAAATGTAGTGGCAGGAGGACTGACGAGAGGACGGGAGTCGTGGCGGGGAGGGAGGGAGGGAATGGACGAATGGTCGAGTGTGACAATGTGCCGGGATGAATGTACTTGGAGTAGTTAATTGGTGTCACAGTGTTTTGCATGTATGGTAATGATTTATATTTGTATTAGTATTTGTATAATACTTATCAATACCTGCTACAAATACTGCTACGGTTACTATTCCTACAACTGCCACTACCACTGCTACTCCTACTGCTGCTATTGCTGCTACTACACTGCTACTACTACTGTTACTACTTCTGCTGTTACCACTGCTACTACTACTGCTACTACTACTGCTACTACTACTACTACTACTAGTGCTACTACTGATGCTACTACTACTACTACTACTACTACTACTACTACTACCACCACCTCCACCACCACCACACACTACCATCACCGCCACATCCACTACCTCCATAACCGCCATCACCACCACCACTACCTCCACAGCCATCACCATCACCACCACAACAATCGTCACCACCACCATTGCTCACCCAGACTGCAGCACATACAATTTGGTGCCTGGACTAACCCGAGAGAAAAATGCCCGCCGTGTACTACAAATAATGGTCCCGTGACGGGGCTTTAGAGAGGTAGAGGCGGGGAGCGGCGCGTGGTGCTCACTACGAATGTGTTAGTAAGGGTGACATGGTGAATGGGACGCCGATACAGAGTTAATGGAATACAAAATGGAGAGAAAAGCAACACACCGCAGTACTTGTGAATGATAGAGAGGGGGACTTCGGGTGATTGATACAAGAATGGACAGTAAAGGGTACTAGAATGAATAATAAAAGGTACTGGAATAGATGATAAAAGGTGCTGGAATGGATGATAAATTTCGTTCTGAGTTGATTTAGATATTTGAGAAGCGAAGAAGGTTATAGGAATATTGATGATAATACTAAGAATTATGATAAGTTTTCTGTGATAATGATAATACTAATGATAATGTAATAAAAGATGATAATAGCAATGGTAAAAATACTTAAGAACACGATACAAAACGGAAAAGGAGAAAGGAAAGATAGAACCGAGGGATAGACTGAGGAAGGAGAAATTGCAGCTACTACTACTACTACTTCCACTACTACTACTACTACTACTACTACTACTACATACATAAATGATACCTCCACCCATGTTTATTTTCCCGACGCATAATCATGGAGGGCTCCATAGCTTGGAGGTCATTAGCCCCAACTCTGTTCGCTAATGACTGTGGCATCCAACCATATCACTAATACTACCTGACACTAAATCACCTATCCTCTATTACGTCTAGATCCCCCTTTCCTTCCCTACTCAAGTCACTGACCCACCCTAATGTCACTCTCCACCACTGTGGCTTCATAGTCCATATTGGAGATGGTGGTGGCTTTGGGCCAGAGTGTCTGGTGCCCTGAGACATAGGATGGCCGACCTGAGCAGGAGAACGAGACGACACCTCATCCAGGCGACAACGTGGCTCCTTGGCTGTTGCTTCTTTTCTGAGATTAGTTCCGCAGGCGTGTGTAGAAGCATTGGGCCCTGGGACCCATCCCGGATGTGGTGAAGACGAGGGGTGAAGCTGCCCTGATCCACATGTTGGATTCTTTCACCGTATGCCCTTGTCTTCTCCTGCTCGTTCCTGTGGTGGGCGGCTTGCAGGGCAGCTCACGGTGACAGGCAGCCATCGGGTCGAATATGCGGATGTCCATGAACGCCCGCTGTCCGCGCACCCAGAATCCGCAGGCACTTACATCCACCCGTGCCTCCTGTGAGGTATTGGCTGTCCTGTATCGAAGGTGTTCGCCGTCCAGGGGAAGCAGTGCTGGCTCGGTAGTGACGTCTTGGCATACCTCCCAAGCATGCTGGCTGTCAGATCCCTCACTTCATCGTGTCGAATACAGACGAATCCTCCTTTTTACATGTCATGGTGTGGGTGACATCATTTGGTGATCCACATGCACAGAGATCGGCAGTCCCTCAATCGGCCAGCCATATCTCAGAGCAATGGCGTCGACAAATTCTTGTTTGTTAAGCTGAAGCCCTTTGCTCTGATTGGTAATGACGTTAGCCAGTTAGAGGCGCCTGCCTCCTGTGCTGTGTGTATTTTCTACCCATTTCTGTGGACAGGTGTTGTGTAAGACGGTCCAGCTCGTCTTTTGGGCCTGTTGCCTTTCTTCTGAGATTTTTCTTTTAATATCTCTTATTTCTGTTTGGTCTATCTCGCCCTCTGCCTCCTGAGCGATGATCCTGTTGATGAGTGACCTGGTAAGGCTGATGGAGTTTTGGTTCTCCTTATCTGCCAGCTTCTCAGGGTTGGTGATCCCCATCCCACCCAGTCTTGGGGAAGTGCTAGCATATCCTCTCTTCCTCCCCCAAAGCATGATATTTCACCAGCGCCGGCAGAATACATTCTTGACGGCATTTTCAATGGTCGGAGGAGTGGACTGATGCCGGGGATGGTGCGCATCAGGAACGTCCACCGATGTTGGATGCCGTGGCTGAATAGGCAGCGTGTGGCTCAGTCTTGGCAATGGCAGACAAAGCTTCTATTTCCTTCACCCATTCAGCTACTTTGTCTCCCACGTACTCCTTCTTATATACCTCTGTCCCGATCACTGCACCTAAGTGTCGTTGTCCGTCTTTTGTCACAATGACGCCACTTCCTCTAAAAGTTTCTGCGGCACGGTCATAATGTTCAGGTTTGACAATAAGGACAGACTTGGTGGCGTTAGGGATGTATCCTATCTCAGGGCCGGCGGTGTTCACAGTGTCCCACCACCCTTTTAAGTCTGAGATTTTACCAGCACCTGAGAGGTCATCCGCATAAGCCACCTGTTTCACCCGTGTTTCTGCGAACGCGATTTCATTTTGGAGGACTGATAGGCCCTACTACTACTACTACTACTACTACTACTACTAAATAATAATAATAAAAATAATACCGTTAGCAAGAATGGGCTTATTAATACCGTGGTGGATCAGTGGGACAGGTTTGGCAGTCACGCTGGGAGTGCCAATACGATAAACACTTCAGAAAAAAAGTTATATAAATTCACGGATACTGGGGTTAGGTAAGGTTGGGTTCACAGGAGCTGCCCTAGATAGCTTCTACTACTTCTACTACTACTACTACTACTACTACTACTACTACTACTACTACTACTACTAGATATTACCAACCTCTCTGACTCATTGTGTTTATGTTCTCATAATACCTGTTCTGCGACGTGAAGTATGATGATGAAAATGATAATGACTAATGATAATAATGATAATAATGATAATAATAATAATAAATAATAATAATATTGATAATAATGATAATAATAATCATAATATTAATAATAATAATAATAATAATAATAATAATAATAATAATAATAATAATATTGATAATAATGATAATAATAATGGTAATGATAATAATAATGGTAATGATAATAATGATAATAATAATGGTAATGATAACAATAATGATAATGATAATAATAATGGTAATGATAATAATAATGGTAATGATAATAATAATGGTAGTGATAATAATGATAATGATATTAATAATGGTAATGATAATAATAATGGTAATGATAATAATAATAATGATAATAATAATGGTAATGATAATAATAATGGTAATGATAATAATAATGGTAATGATAATAATAATAATGATAATAATAATGGTAATGATAATAATAATGGTAATGATAATAATAATAATGATAATAATAATGGTAATGATAATAATAATGGTAATGATAACAATAATGATAATGATAATAATAATGGTAATGATAATAATAATGGTAATGATAATAATAATGGTAATGATAATAATAATGGTAATGATAATAATAATGGTAATGATAATAATAATGGTAATGATAATAATAATAATGATAATAATAATGGTAATGATAATAATAATGGTAATGATAATAATAATAATGATATTAATAATGGTAATGATAATAATAATGGTAGTGATAATAATAATAATGATAATAATAATGGTAATGATAATAATAATGGCAATGATAATAATAATAATGATAATAATAATGGTAATGATAATAATAATAATGATAATAATAATGGTAATGATAATAATAATGGTAATGATAATAATAATAATGATATTAATAATGGTAATGATAATAATAATGGTAGTGATAATAATAATAATGATAATAATAATGGTAATGATAATAATAATGGTAATGATAATAATAATAATGATAATAATAATGGTAATGATAATAATAATAATGATAATAATAATGGTAATGATAATAATAATGGTAATGATAATAATAATAATGATAATAATAATGGTAACGATAATAATAATGGTAATGATAATAATAATGGTAGTGATAATAATGATAATGATATTAATAATGGTAATGATAATAATAATGGTAGTGATAATAATGATAATGATAATAATAATGGTAATGATAATAATAATGGTAATGATAATAATAATGGTAATGATAATAATAATAATGATAATAATAATGGTAATGATAATAATAATAATGATAATAATAATGGTAATGATAATAATAATGGTAATGATAATAATAATGATAATGATAATAATAATGGTAATGATAATAATAATAATGATAATAATAATGGTAATGATAATAATAATGGTAATGATGATAATAATAATGATAATAATAATGGTAACGATAATAATAATGGTAATGATAATAATAATGGTAGTGATAATAATGATAATGATATTAATAATGGTAATGATAATAATAATGGTAGTGATAATAATGATAATGATAATAATAATGGTAATGATAATAATAATGGTAATGATAATAATAATAATGATACTAATAATGGTAATGATAATAATAATGGTAATGATAATAATAATAATGATAATAATGGTAATGATAATAATAATGGTAATAATAATAATAATAATGATAATAATAATGGTAATAATAATAATAATGGTAATGATAATGACAGCAATAGTAATACTGATGATGATGATAATAACAATAATAATAATAAAAAAGTGGTATTTGAAACACTGTACACTGTCACACAGTCACACATGACACACACGCGGCGCCAGATGGACGAACAAATTTTCACCATTATAAAACAAATTCTTATATTTTCGGTGGTGCATAAAATTAGTAGTATAAAAAGTCAATGTCAAAGGGGACGATCTACCAGCCAGCCACCACCACCACCACAATCATCAACATCATTATCACCACCACCACCACCACCACAATCATCAACATTATCACCACCACCACCACCACCACAATCATCAACATCATTATCACCACCACCACCACCATCGACATCATTACCACTTGCAGCATCACCGCCACCACCACAATCATCAACATCATTATCACCACCACCACCACCACCACAATCATCAACATCATTATCACCACCACCACCACCACCACAATCATCAACATCATTATCACCACCACCACCACCACCACAATCATCAACATCATTATCACCACCACCACCACCATCGACATCATTACCACTTGCAGCATCACCACCACCACCACAATCATCAACATCACCACCACCACCACCACCATCATCATCGACATCATTGCCACTTGCAGCATCACCACCACCACCACAATCATCAACATCATTATCACCACCACCACCATCATCATCGACATCATTGCCACTTGCAGCATCACCACCACCACAATCATCAACATCATTATCACCACCACCACCATCATCATCATCGACATCATTACCACTTGCAGCATCACCACCACCACCACAATCATCAACATCATTATCATCACCACCACCATCATCATCGACATCATTACCACTTGCACTACCACCACCACCACAATCATCAACATCATTATCACCACCACCACCACCACCACCACCATCATCGACCTCATTACCACTTGCAGCATCACCACCACCACCACAATCATCATCCTCATCACCACCACCACCACCACAATCATCATCATCACCACCACCACCACAATCTTCAACATCACCACCGCCACCACCATCATCATCGACATCATTACCACTTGCAGCATCACCACCACCACCACCACCACAATCATCATCACCACCACCACCACCACCACCACAATCATCGACATCATTACCACTTGCAGCAGCACCACCACCACCACCACCACAATCATCAACATCATCACCACCACCACCACTACAATCATCGACATCATCATCACGACCACCACCACCACCACCACCACCACCACCACCATCATCATCATCGACATCATTACCACTTGCACCACCACCACCACAATCATCAACATTATTATCACCACCACCACCACCACCACAATCATCAACATTATTATCACCACCACCACCACAATCATCGACATCATTACCACTTGCAGCATCACCACCACCACCACAATCATCAACATCATTATCACCACCACCACCACCACCACAATCATCATCATTATCATCACCACCACCACCACCACAATCATCAACATCATTATCACCACCACCACCACCACCACCACAATCATCATCATTATCATCACCACCACCACCACCACAATCATCGACATCATTACCACTTGCAGCATCACCACCACCAGACCCACCGTCACCTTTATCGTCATCATAACATATTCTTAACTACGTTTCGATTATCAGTTTCTTCTACTCTTTCACTCTCTCTTTCGATCATCGGGATTTTTTTTCGATCACATTCACATTTTTCAACTCCCTCATGTCATTATTTCCCCTTTCCTTTACCTCCTCCTCTTTTCACCGTCCGTTCACCTTTTTCTTCTCTTTAATTATTTCGCTCTCCTTATCGTCGTATTTTTATCTTTCCCACACTTTCAACCTCCTGATTCATGCCTTTATGCCTCACTTCCTCACCTCCTTTTTTTTACCTTTCCATTCACCTTTTACTATTTTTATCCTTATTTTCCCTTTGGGCATAAGTATTTTTTCTTGCCCACTTTTCACCTCTTCAATCATGGCATCAATCCTCTTTACTTCCTCCTACAACATTTTTCTTACCTCCCATTTCCTTTACCTCCTCCTTCCTACCTTTCGATTCATCTTTTTCTCTTTTACTCCTTCCTCTCCTTCCTTTTGATCATCGTATTTTTTTTCCCGTCACACACCCTCCTTCCACCTCCTTAGTATTTGTCATTATTTCCCATTCCATCTACCTCCTCCTCCTCCTCCTCTTGCCTTTCGATAGGATAACGAGAGAGGTGGTGAGAAAAGAAAGGGTGAAAGTAAGGGTTAGGGGCAGGTCTGTCTGAATGAGGAATGCAGCGCCCTCAACCTCCCTGAGCTGTCTTTTCCCCGCTTCCTCTTTTTCTTCTGTCCATGCTTCTTTCTTTGGGTAACCGGGGGATTAATCCCCCCAGGGGCCCTGCGTCCCTGCCCTATGGCGGGCAGTCAGGCCAGTCCCTGATCTGGGCCGGTTGGGGGAGGGGTTTGGACCCTCTCCTCCACAAAAAAAATTACCCTCAGCCAAAAACTTATTAAAAAGTAGAGGTGGTGGTGGTGGTGGTGGTGTTAGAGACGTTCTGGAGTGTTATTGAGTATTGTTTCTTGTTTTGTTTTTTTGTTTGCTTTTAGTTTGTTTCTTCTTTGTTTCTGGTATATTTCTTGTTTGTTTCTCGTTTCTCTCTGGTTTGTTTGTTGTTTGTCTCGTGTTTGCTTCTGGTTTGCTTTTTGTTTCATTCTGGTTTCTTTCTTGTTTCGTTCGTGTTTTGATACATTTTTACATAAGTAGTTTTTGGTCTTATGGTTTAAGATTCGTTTTAGCAACGTGCCAGTATTTCATTACCTACCTTATGAAACATCAGTAGCTCTTCATATATCTTTTCTACAAACGTTCAACAATCATGGAAACGCTTTCAAAATCCACTTCAAGGACTTTTTTTATTTATTGCTGGAAATAGGGGATAATATTCAGGAAAGCGTAGCCTCCTCTGGCGGCGGCGGTACAGCGGTGTTGGGGGAAATACCTCCTCGCAGAAATAAGTCGCATATCTGGGGGGGGTGTCCAGGGGGGCCCCCCTGGTTAGAATGGGGGCGATGAGGGCGAAGCCCCCCCGATGGATGTCAGGTCGTAAGTGCGGTTGTAGTAGTTTAAATATGCTCCCCCACCCAAAAACCCCTATTTCTCACGGGTCCCCCAAGTTGAACCTCACTTCGAGCTATTTTGCGGCTGCGGCAGCGGGCCCACAAAAGGCAAGTCAGTCTTTTAGTCATTTCCGTAGAAAAATACTGCCTCCATGATAAACAGCATTATATTTTGTCCAAAAATAAGCAGTCAGCATTTCGAAATTAGTAACGTCATTAAAACGAATCTTTACCGTCATTTCTTTTTACATTCTTTAGAAATATCAGTGCTTAGATGAGTTTTTTTTTTTCGTTTAGTATTTCAGTTTTATGTCAAGTACACGTTTTATCTTCCTCCATCCTCTTTTATTGTGTTTTGCTTTTGTAGTTTTATTTCGTAATGAGTTTTTTTTCCTTTGGATCTCGTGCTGTTTTTTTGTTTCGAGTATTCCAGATTTTTGCTCCAGTTTTCAAAGTAAGTGTTTCATCATTTCCGCGTTTTTGTTCTCTTTTTCACCAAAGTCTTCAGTGATTGATATATTTTTACTCCCCTCATTATTTTTTGCTTCAGTAATTTATTTTTATTCCAATATTTGAACTTTTCTTTTTTTTTCCTTTTCTTTCCTTCTTTCTCTTCCTTTTCTGTGTCCATCTGTATTTCTCTTTCTCTTTCTTTTCTTGCGCTTTCTCTCATTTTAGTGGATCTTTCGGTGTACCACCTTGCACATTATTTCCCCTGACACCTGAGTTCCCGCCCTGTTCCCGTAGCTCAAATATTCCTGCGGGTATTCCAGGACTCCACTTTTGCTGCAGGATTCCTGTTGGGGTTCTGAAACTCCTGCAGGATATCTCGAATGGCCGCTTTTATTACCTCGTTCTCCTTCTTTCCTTCTCTTCTCCCCGCCCTCCTTCTCTTCACCCTTTTCTCTTCGTCATCGCTTTTTCATTCGTTTCGTTTCCTTTTTTCATTCGATTTCCTTTCCTTGCTTATTCTTTCACTTCGTTTTCGTTTTTTTTTTCTTCGTTTCGTCTTGTTCTCAATTTTTTTCATCTTTTTTTACTTATTTTTCTTTCCACGCGCCTTTTTCTTTCCTTCATTTTTTTTTCTTTTTTTTCTTCTTGTTTTTCTTGGATTTCTTTCCGCCATTTTTTAAATTTTCTTTTAGCTCGTTCGTTCTTTTCCACTTTTCCTCGCTTGCTTTTTTTTAATCTTTCTTCATTTTGTATTCCTCTGTAATTAGTTTTTTCTCCTTTCCAGCCTTTCGTTTATCATTTCTTCTTCGCTTCCTCTCCTTTTCCTCCTCAACCTTTTTTTTTCTTTTCTCATCCTTTCACTTTTTCTTTCCATTATCATTCAGTTTTCTTTTCCATTTTTCTCTGTGAATCATTTCTCTTCCCTCCATTTCTCCTCAGCGATCATCTTTCCTTTCCTCATTTTTCGCACTTTCCTTTTCGGTCTTTGCATGTTTCCCTCTCTTCCTTCTCTCCCTCCCTCTCTTCCAATATTCAGCTTAACCCTTTCCTACCTCTCACCCTCCTTTCCTTCCTTCCCTCCATCCCTCCTTCCTTCTTTCCGTTGATTTATTAACATTCTTTTTTTTCTACCTCTGCTTTATTTTTTTCAGTTAGTTGCATAAATTATCACTATATATCTTTCTTTATATTTATATATCTATCTTTGTATCTATCTATCTATCTACATATCAATCTATCTATTTACGTATCTTTTTACAGGGTTGTCTTTTCCTCTCATCACAACATATCTTCAGTAATTTTTCCTCCTTACTCTCGCCTCCACACATGTGTTCCTATCATCCCTCCCTGCTTTCCTCCATCCCTCTCCAATATTGCTGTTTTCCTCTCCCTTTTACGTGGCCTGGCACCGAAACTATCTCCTTCTCACTCACCCTGCTTTCCTCTTCCTCCTCCATTGCCCTTCTCTACCTTCCTCTCTTCTACTTTTGATACTTCGTCCTTCTCACTTCTTTTCATCCTTCATTTCCCTGCAGCTTTTCCATTATATGATTTCCTTCTCCCTCCTTTCCTCTTTTTCTTCTCTCTCCTCTCCCTTTTCTTCACTTTCTCCAATTTCTGTACGCCCCTCCCTCAGTTCATCTCAGCCTTCATTTTCTCTGCAACTCTCCCTTTCTTCTCTCCTCTCTTCTCCCTCCTCCCCCCTCTGTTCTCCACTGTAGATATTATTACTTCTCTCTCGTTCTGTCTATCTTCACTTCCTTCCCTTCCCTTTTCTCCACTTTAGATATTCTCCCTTTCTTCGTTCCTCTATTCCTCCGTTTCTCTCTAACTCTTCCATCAACAGAACCTCTCCCTCTTTCCCTCTCATTCTTTCTCCCTCCTTCCTCCCTCTGCATCCTTGACCTCTCCTCCTTTCCTCTCCTTCCTTCTCCCTCCTTTTCCTCCTCCTCCCTCACACCGTAGATAAATATACCTCTCTTCCCGTCTCCTTCCCCCCTCCCCCTCCGTTCCCCCTTGCATAATCCTCCCATTCATTCATCACGCAGGCAATCTCCCATTTCTTAAGACCAAAGTTGCTTCTAATTGCACCAGGTGAGCTCCCCTTGACCCCCCATCCCGCCTCTCCCATGCTTACCGGACCGGCATACCTCCCTCCCCACTCCTTCCCTTTCCTTCCATCCCCTTCCTTTCCATCCCTTCCATTCATCCTTTCCCATCCCTTTCCTTCCCTTTTTTCCTTGCCCTGCCCTTCCCTTCCCTTCTCTTCCTTCCCGTCCAATTTCCTCCTCTCTCCTTCCCTTCCCTTCCCATGCTTTCCTGGTGGCCCCCTCTCTTCCCTTTCTCTTCCCTTCCCTTCATCCTTTCTCTCCCTTCCCCCTTCCTCATACGCCCCTACGACCTTACTCCCTTCACCACCTTCCTAATCCTCACATCCCCTTCCTTAGCGTTAGTAAGCGACTCCATTCCCAATCTTTTTCCTACCCCTACCTTGAACTTTCCTCCCCTCCCCGTCTCTCCCCCTTCCCATAAGTATCTTCTCCCTCCTCCTCCCACCCTTTTCCATCCAAGTCATACTAACCTTCCTTCGCCTTCTTTCTCCCCTTCCCATAACTACCTGCTCCCATTCCTTCACAATTTCCTACTCACCATTCTTTAAACTTTCCTCCCCTCCCCTTCTCTCTCCCTTCACATAAGTATCTTCTCCCCTCTCCCTCCTCCCACCCTTTTCCATCCAAGTCATAGTTACCTCACCTCGCCCTCTCTCCCCCTTCCCATAACTACCTGCTCCCCTGCCTTCCCCCCTTCTTACTCACCATTCTTTAAATTTCTTCCCCTCTCTCCCCCCGTCCCCATTTCTATCTGCTCCCTCCCCCTCCCGTTTACACTCCCATCTGTGTATTTTCCTTCTTTTACTTTTCCATTACCTTTGTTTTACTTCTTCTCACCCCTTTACAATACTCTACACTCTTCTCTCTCCCTCCTTCCTTTCCTCCCTTTCCTTTCTCCCCTTCTCCCCTTCCCTTACCTATCTGCTCCCTCCTCCTTTCCCTATCCTTTAATGATCCTTACCTAAGTGTTCCCCTCCCCTCCTTTTCCCACCCCATTCTTTATACATTCCCCCTCTCATACTCTCTCCCTTCCCATGCCTACCTGCTTCCCTGTTCCTCCACCCCCGCCACCTGGAGGACACAGGCTGCACTGGGCACACCTGGGCACGTCAATCACCACCTGACAGCGTCGGGGCCGGGGACTAAAAACATTTTTATTTTTCACCTTTTAATCATACTCTTTACACTTTCACCTTTCATTCGGACTTCTCTTTCACCCTTTTTATTCATACATTTTACATTTTGCTCTTCTGTTGATATTCTTTTTACCTTTTTTTTCATATTTCTACATCCTACCTGCCCGGCCTCGGTTACCTGAGGAGTACAATGCAGGCAGACTTCGTGCTCTAATTACTTTCCTCACGCCCAAGGTCATCATACATTTTTTTCTAACTTTCCTATCATTTTTATTTTTGTGCGTAACGTTCGCTCAGTTCCGTTTTTTCCTTCCTCCGTGCAGCGCCGAGTGCCGGTGTTTTCCTCGTGTGTGACTCTTCTTATCTTTAAGTTTTACCCCTTTAATAAGGGGACGAAAAAGTACCCACGATAAAATCTTGCACAATTAAGGTGTTTTTTTTGTTCCTTGATAAGAAAAAAAACTACAGAGGGGGACAAAACTTGTTCCGTTTGTAAGTCTGTGGATGTGTGTTTTATTTTTACTTTACTTGAATATGGGACGAGTTTATGTGCATTCTCGTGTTTTTTTTCCTTATACGTGTGTGTGTGTGTGTGTGTGTGTGTGTGTGTGTGTGTGTGTGTGTGTGTTCATATATCGGTATCATGTGTTTTCTGTTTGCATATTTCCTGTATTTTCGTGGGTCTGTGCTGTTAACTAGAACTGTTTCTTTTTGTTTGTTTTGTGTATATATTGATGTCTTTTTTGTGTGTATTTGTGTTTCTCTCTGATTTTTGGTGTTTTTGTCCCCCTCTGTAGTTTTTTTTCTTAACAAGGAACAACAAAAACACCTTAATTGTGCAAGATTTTATCGTGGGTACTTTTTCGCCAACTTGAGTCATATCATTACAAAAGTACAACATTAAAGCAAACGTGTGTTGGCGAGATAACATTAAATATTCAGAAAGTTTTCCACCAAAGATTTTAATTGTAATTTTTCATTTACAGAGAAAGATGGGTTTTGTGTGCCTTCATGTCGCCGCGTCATGTAAGTGTTGAAGTGTGTGTGTGTGTGTGTGTTTGTGTGTGTGTGTGCGCTCGCGCGCGCGCTTGACACCACATATCCACCTCCTTTTCCTCTTTCTTCACCTCCTTCACCACCACCATCACCATCACCCAACCGCCACCTCCATTTCTTCCTCCACTCTCCGCCACCACAACCCATCCACCAACCGCCACATCCATCTTTCCTCCTACTTTTTCGACTACCTCCACTTCGTCCTCGGTCGATTACTCCAAATTCTTTGAACTGCAAACCAACTCAAGAACTAGAAATAACGGTTTAACCATTCAGTCGAGTCGATGTAACACAGACATTGGAAGGAGTTTCTTTTCAAACCGAGTCATCAGCCACTGGAACAATCTTCCCTCAGAAGTAGTAAACGCGAATACCATCAACTCCTTCAAATATAGAATCGACCGTCATTTCGCTGCGTCGGGAGTAAACTGAATAACGAGGTGCTTTCATCTAATTCTCAATATCGAGGTGCTTTCATCTGCTCCTCAATATCGAGGTGCTTTCATCTGCTCCTCAGTATCGAGGTGCTTTCATCTGATTCTCAATATTGAGGTGCTTTCATCTGATTCTCAATATAGAGGTGCTTTCATCTGCTCCTCAATATCGAGGTGCTTTCATCTGATTCTCAATATCGAGGTGCTTTCATCTGATTCTCAATATCGAGGTGCTTTCATCTGATTCTCAATATCGAGGTGCTTTCATCTGCTCCTCAAGCCTCAAGAGGCGGTCGAGCAGATTAAATCACCCAAGCGGGCGACCTCGTAATGAGCCAATAGGCTTTCTGTTGCCTGCATTTCCATGTTTCCTTCACCACCACCCTGCCAATACCGTCACCTCTTCCTCCACCTCTTCCACCACCTCCACCTTTTCCTCCACTTCCTCAACCACCACCACAGCACCTTTATCTCTTTTTCTCCACTTCCTTTATCACATCCATCTATCCCTCCACCTTCATTTCTTTCTCCACTCCCTCCACCACCATTCTTCCCCCCTCTTTCTTCCACCTCCTCATCCGTCACACTCTTGCCACGCAGTCACCCATCGGAGAGACGGGTGACGAAGTGTATCAGATGGGTGAGAAGGTTGATGACGAGTAGGTGTGAAGTGGATGACGAAGAGGATGTAAGTGCCATGTAGGTGGATGAATGTTAGTGCGTGAGATGGCCGAGGTTAGTGGGAAGTCGTGGGTTGGGCTAGATGGGTGAGGAAATGAGTTGATGGGTGAGAAAAGACAGGCATATAGGGTGTTGGGGGTCGGGGGGTAGGTTGGAGCGGGGTGGGGGTCCTGTAATCGTGGGAGCTATTCCTCTTTATTAAGTTCTTCATAATCAAGTGTGGATGCAGTTACTTTAGCCCTGTGCTGAGAGAGAGAGAGAGAGAGAGAGAGAGAGAGAGAGAGAGTTATCACTCCATCAGAAAAACAAAAAAAATATAAAGCTTCCACGACACCGTTTTCTTCCATCTGTTTACACACACAAAAAAAAAAACGAGATGCGTTTCTGAAGGGGTGACTGAAGTGTTCTCCGGGGCACACTTCACGTTGTCCGCTTCACTGCTGCATAATCCATTTCCATTAGACATTCCCGTCCACCTTAACTTACGTAAGTGCGTGAGAAAATTAAATTGCCTGAAGCCGTACATTTCATTGTTGCAGTGTGTTGTTACTTCTGAGGGAGGCGGTGAGAAAGGGAGGGAGAGGAGGAGGAGGAAGGTGGAGAAGGGAGGAGCTATGGAGGGTGATGAGGTGTGTGGTGAGGGACAAGAAAAAATATGTAAAGTGGAAGAAAGAAAAATAAAAGGTGATGAAAAAGGGCGTGAATTAGAATGATAATATTCAAAGATTTAGGTAAGAGGAGGAAAAGGAGGAGGAGGTATGAGACAAGAGGAGTGAAGAGAAAGAAAAAGCAAAGAGTTCGACAGGAAAAGTGAAGCGGAAGGAGGAGGAGGAGGACTGAGAAGCAGGAGAAACAGGGAGAGGTGATAGATTTTTTTTTTTTTTTTTTTTTTTTTTTTTACGTCCTTGCCTGTTGCGCCGGTAGGCATCTTCCTGATGGGGCCTGATGGTCGGCCCAGCTCGTTCTGGCGCAGGCGAGTGTTTATAGTGGCGCCATCTTGCATTGGCTCATGCTGCCCCCCGGAACTCGTTCTTGATTCGCTTGGACGGCTTCCTCTAGAGTCCGGGTTGATGAGTGGTCTTAAGGACAGCATGTGGGTAGTTTTAAGCCACTCGGCGGTGACTGAAAAATCCGAGTGGTAGCGTGGGGATTCGAACCCGCGTCGTCCATCACGCGGTGAATGTGAACCCAGTACGCTACCAGTTCGGCCACCGCCTACCCACATACCCTGAAAAGCGAGATAAATTGAGGAGGAGGAGGAGGAGGAGGATGTATAGATGAAGGAGGAAGAGGAGGAGGAGGAGGTTGGAGGTGACAAGTGGCTTCATCGGGAAGAGTGGCGTGAAGCAAGGCCGTCTGGAAGGGCCACGCGAGAAGGGGCAGGAAGACGTAGCAATATAGGTCAAGGTGTGGCGGTCAGTCCATGGCGGCGACGACCTTACTGACTGACTGACTGACTGACTGACTGACTATGGTATTTTCGTACTTACTGATCGACGGACTGATTGACTGACTGATCATTTGACAAGGTGACTGTTTGGCTAACTACTTGACTAGCTAGCTGATAGACACAAGGTTACTTATTGACTGACTGACTGCCTATTGACTGACGCCGATGATGCCGGCGACGAGCTCACTCACTAACTGATTTTTTGGCTAACTAACTGAGTGACTGAGTGATTGGCTGGTTAACTAATTGCCTAGTTAAGTGTTAAGTTACTGGCTTACAGACTGACTGCCTGAATGATTGACTGACTGATTGGCTGATTTACTCGCCTACTGATTTACTGAATGTCTGCCTGCATGTTGGTTTGTTGGTCGGTGGTGGTGATAAGAGTAATGGTAATAATGATAATGATAATAATAATAATAATAATAATAATAATAATAATAATAATAATAATAATAATAATAATAATAATGATAATAATAATAATAATAATAATAATAATAATAATAATAATAATAATAATAATAATAATAATAATAATAATAATATTATTATTATTGTGTATTATTAATGTGTGTGTGTGTGTGTGTGTGTGTGTGTGTGTGTGTGTGTGTGAGAGAGAGAGAGAGAGAGGTCGCATCTCTTTGACCTCTGTGACGCCGGCTGCTGCAGGTCAAAGGTCAAACGCTTCGTTGTCGTGCGTATTGATTTTATCATTTCTTCCCTTTCCTCTTATTATTAATATTATTATTGTCATTTTTATATTATAATAATTTTTTTTTAATATTATTATTATTATTATTATTATTATTATTATTATTATTATTATTATTATTATTATTATTATTATTATTATTATTATTATTATTATTATTATTATTATTATTATTATTATTATTATTATTATTATTATTATTATTATTATTATTATTATTATTATTATTATTATTATTAATTGTATTGTTATTAAATGTTATCTTTTCTTACATTGCTGTTGGTGTTCCTGCTCTGGTATTTGTTTCATCTATAATCATTGCCATGTTTGTTACTTGCCATTACAATATTGAATTTTTTTTATAACTATTATGATATTAAATGCTCTCTTTATATTACTCCCAGATCAGCGCTTATCGCCTTTTTTTTTTTTTTTAGCTGCTTTGTTAACTGTACAAAAACATGATTTTGTTTCTTTAACTATCACATTTTTTATCTATTTCCATGTTTTATTTGCGCTATTACCTTATTTCTATAATCTTTATCGCCGTTATTTACAGGTTTTCAGTTTATTTCGTCGGTATTTAAAGCAGGGGTGAAGGGGGCAGCAACTTAACGGAAATAACAGAAAATGGTAAAGGAAGAGGAACAAAATAAAGGGTAGGAAATATAAAGGATACAAGGAGGGTCAAAGCGCAGCTAAAGGGTATGCTCCCATTATGTACAGATGTTCCATTATGTATTTAATAATTAGTAACCAGAAAAAAATAATTATCTTGAGCTTCACCTTCGTCATCCACCATCACCTTCATCACTAGTCCCCGTGATTGTATGTCGGTTATCACCATCCTTCCCACTCCCTGCTGACTGGCTCAACACAAAGGTACGCAACACACCTGTGGAGGGGACAGGTGCCAGGGTGACTGAAGGGCGTCAGGCACACCTTTCTTTCCTCTCCTCCTTGATCCTTCCCTCTTACTCCTGCTTCCTTTCTGTATTTTTCCTCCTTATCCGTCCCTGATTCTTCTCTTTCATCCCTTCATGGTTCGCCCTTGCTTTGTTTTCTTCATTTTCTTTATCTCTTTCTACTGCTTCTTTCATTCCTTCTTTCCTCCTGTCTCCTTTATTCTTCCTTCAGTATCTAATTTCTCTCTTCATCTTTCCCTACTTCTCTCATGCTATCTCTTTCCTCTTCTCTCATCTATTCTTTCTTCTTCATTATCTCCCCTTCCCTTTACCTCTCCCTATTTATTTTCTTTCGTACGCTTTCTTCTCGCCTCTCTCCTCTCTCCCTCATTGTTTCTTCGTTATCCCCTTCTTTATATTTCCTGTCTGGTGCTCCTCGTTAGTAAGTTTTGTTTTCTTTTGTTTCCCGTTCCTCGTCGATCAGCCTTCCTTCCCTTCCTTTCTTCCCTTTTTTCCTTTCTTCTTACCTTCTTTATCTTCTATTTTAACGCATATTTCCTTGCTTCCCTGCCTGTTCTTCCTTTTTCTACACTTATCCTTTTTCCTTCTTCATCTTCTCTTCTAATAATTAACCTGTTTACCTGTTGCTTCACCTGTGTGTTTAGCCAATTATCCACCTGTTGGTGTGTCTTGTTTTTAGCTTTTGTGTCTTTTTTTAATGTTATGTTTGTGTTTGTATTTGTATGGTATTTTGTGCTTTCTTCTTCATGTATATCTTGTATCTACTGAATGTTTTTTGGTGTGTTTTGTGTATAGAGTTTATTTAATTATAAGTAATCTTTTCATCTATTTACGTAATATGTATTTTTAGTCTCATGTACGTCTCTGTCTTTTTCAAATATTTCTATATATATATATATATATATATATATATATATATATATATATATATATATATATATATATATATATATATATATATATATATATATATATATATATATATATATATATATATATATATTTATATATATATATATTTATATATATATATATATATATATATATATATATATATATATATATATATATATATATATATATATATATATCTATCTATCTATCTCTCTCTCTCTCTCTCTCTCTCTCTCTCTCTCTCTCTCTCTCTCTCTCTCTCTCTCTCTCTCTCTCTCTCTCTCTCTCTCTCTCTCTCTCTCTCTCTCTCTCTCTCTCTCTCTCTCTCTCTCTCTATCTCTCTCTCTATATATATATATATATATATATATATATATATATATATATATATATATATATATATATATATATATATATTTTTTTATTATGTCTATATATTTAATTTTGTCATTATTATTTTTTAGATGACCCTTGGGGAATTACGTACATTTTGAAGTTAGTATTGAGCTTGTTAACCCGTCCGCTGCGATTGGCACGGTTGGCCTTCCTGGTAGCCTGGTAACATTATACTGCCAGGTCTTTCTCTGCCTCTGTGGTGGATAGTAGAGTGTTTCAAATTTGGTATTGGTGTGCTGGATATCCCCTCACATGTTTCAGGACTCTACATTTCTTCATTGAATTTTAACAGACACTTTTTGCTCCATTCCGTAGCTTGGTGAGGTCTAACTGTAGGAAATCCGCATTCAAGGGGTTAATATCGAAAGAAATCAACGTTGGGAAAATATGAGAACATAGATAGACACGCTCATAGACAGGTGAAAAAGGAACAAATGAGGGCTTAGGAAAGGAGAGGTTAAATTATTTTATGTATTCTTCGTCGCATATGGATGAGAAACACATGTAAGAGAATGGGAAAGAAGAGATTTAGGGGTCTGGGAAAGCGAAAGAATGGAAGGTTGATAAAAATTGGCAAGCGAATTGATTATAAACTTATAAAGAAAAGTAATGACTTTTTTATGGCTAAATATGCGAGTAAATTGAGAAAAGTGTGAAGATGGATTGTGCTTTTTTTCTAAAGGATTAGAAAAAGATAAGAAACCTCGGAGTGGAACGAAAGATGAATAATAAAAAAAAGAAGGATAATAATGGCTGCCTTTCGTTGATGAGAACACAAAGAAACAAACAATATGAAGAGACACTGGAAAAATAAATAACAGAGAAAGGATTAGACAAAAAGACCAAAGTAAGATGTAAAATGATAAGAAGTCAGGAAAACATTACAAAACTGGTTGTCTTTAGTTATTTCGGAAACAAGTGAACAGAGAGATGAACACAAAGGAAGGAGAAAAGAAAGAGAGCGAAGGAAAAGTGTAAAGAAAAGATGAAGTAATGGGGATAAAAGAGGAGCAGAGGATGCCTTTGGTCGCCTCGCACTCGGGCCATTAAAGAGGTGTGAGGACTGAGGCGGCGAGGAGGCGCGGGGAGAATGCGGGCGAGGAAGGAAAGAAGAGAGAGGGAAAAAAAACGTAATGGGTATAAGGAGAAAAATGGGTAGAGTAGAAAAAAAGATTGTGAAAAAGAAGATGCGTGCAGGTAATGTTGAAAACGGTGAAAAAGTGCAACGAAGAAGGAAAGAAGAGAGGGAACAACGTAAGGAGGGAGAAACAGTAAAGAAAACCGATGCAAAAAAAGGTGATGATTGTAGCTACTAAGAGAGGATGAAAAGTTAGAGGAAAAGAAAGTAAAAGGAGGAGAAAGTAAGAGGAAAAAGAAAATAGGAAGAAAAGGAAGAAATGAGGAGAAGGAAATCAGAGGAAAGGAGAGTAAGAAGAAAAGGAAGTATGAGGGAAAGGAAAGTAAGAGGAAAAGAAAGTTAGAAGAAAAGGAAAGTGAGAGGGAAAAGAAAGAAGTAAAACAATAAGTGGAAAATGAAAGCAAGAGGGAAAGGAAAGTAGCAATAAGCAGAAGTAAAGAAAGATTACCACCTTCACACACCTGCCTGACATAACGAGGTGCAGGAGGAAGAGGAGGGAGAGGGAGAGAATTAAAAGATCAAACACCTTTTTTTACAACGCTGGTAGTAAACATGAACATTACTTTTTTTCATTCATTCTTTTATTTTTTATGGGAGCACAACGTTGGCGGGGATTTATTGTATTGTTTTATTTGAATTGAGCTTTTAATCCGTCTCTTGACCGAGTCAACTACCCATCAATTTTTCTCTTTTCCATCTATCCAGCTTTGTTTTAGGCTTGGTAACGGTGATGTAGGAGGAGGAGGAGGAGGAGAATGGGGATGGGGATGGATTTTAAGGGTGAATGGTGATGGTTATGTTGGTGGTGTCAGTGTGCGTAGAGTGCTTGTAGGGATGAGTGTGGTGAGTGAAGATGGTGATGATGGTGTTAAATGAAGGTGATTGCAATGTTAATTAAACTAAATGTTGGGTGAAAAATACAGCAGGGATGATGATGGATAAAGAATGATGTTGATGATAGCCGAAGGGATGTTTAGAGAGGAATCTGGTCGTTGTTTTGATAGTGATGATGAAAGCTTTAATACCTAACTCGAACACTGGGATAGGCTGTTTATTCCATTACCTCATCTACAACCTTTCCCAGCATCATTTTCTTGACAGTAACACCTTTCGATAATTCTAAGCTTCCCCAAACTTAATGTTGAACTTGTTTTATTTCCTCCATGACCACACTCCATCCCATTACTACCTTTTTTCTAAGCTTAAGCGTTGTAATAAGACCTTTTCCCACCACTACAGACTCGCCTTCTACCATCTTAACACATGTAATCTCTATTGCTTGAAGGTTCCCACAAGTATAATTTTATCGCCGTCAAAGTCACGCACACGACTAACTTGATTCTATTCCCTTGATGAACGGTGATATAGGTTTGTTTTTCTCCTCCTCCTCCTCCTCCTACTTGTTCCCCTTTATTCCTATTCCTCCTCCTCCTCCTCCATCTCCTCCTCCTCTTCCTCCTCCTCTTCCTCCTCTTCCTCCTCCTCCTCCTCCTCCTCTTCCTCTTCCTCCTCTATCTTATTCCTCCTGTTTTCTTCCCTGATTATTCCATGACATATTTTACGTTTCGTCTTATCTTCTCTTTATATATATATATATATATATATATATATATATATATATATATATATATATATATATATATATATATATATATATATATATATATCTAGATATATATATATCCTTTCCTCTTATTCACATCTCCTTTCTCTTTTCCATTCTCTCTTCCTTCTCATAATCCAGCAATTTCCTCCTCCTCCTGCTCCTCCTCCCCCCACTGTGTTATAACGTGCTCGTGGGTCGTGTCTGATACCCTGATAGGCGATCAAACCCCTTACCTCTACCCCAGTAGGTGGTAACGCTTTTTTTACGTTGTTGCCTATTGCGCCGGTAGGCATCTTCCCGGTGGGGCCTGATGGTCGGCCCAAGGCTTCTTCCAGTGGGGGCCTGATGGTCGGCCCAGCCCGTTCTGGCGCAGGCGAGTGTTTATAGTGGCGCCATCTTGCATTGACTCATGCTGCCCCCCGGAACTCGTTCTTGATTCGCTTGGACGGCTTCCTCTAGAGTCCGGGTTGATGGGTGGTCTTCAGGACAGCATGTGGGTAGTTTTAAGCCACTCGGCGGTGACTGAAAAATCCGAGTGGTAGCGTGAGGATTCGAACCCGCGTCGTCCATCACGCGGCGAATGTGGGTCCAGTACGCTATAACTTCGGCCACCGCCTGCCCCGTAAGTCACTCTGAGTCGCTCCCCCCTCCCCCCTATTCCCCTTCCTCCCTTTCCCCATCCTCTTCCCCTTTCCCCCATTCGCCTGACAGCCTCCCCGGAAGGTCCATCAGGTTTAGCCGCCTCCTCACGCTTCCTTGATCTCCACATTTGCTCTCCACACTGTTAGCGGATATAGTCTCCTTGCTGGTCTCCACTAAAATCCCGTGCCCTAAATACCTCCACTCCACTTGTAAGCAGCGGCCTTGTATCTCTAGTAATTCTCTGTCTCTTCCCTTACCTTACCCTATCTTACCTTAAGTGTCTTTGTACCCTCCCCTCTCAATCTCCACTAATTATCCATCTATTACCTTACCTTACTTTACTTTACCTTAGCTTAAAGCTTAGCTTACCTTATCAAATGTCTTTGTATCCTCCACTTTTAATCTCCATTAATCCGTCTCTTACCTTATCTTACCTTACATTACCTTACCTTACCTTACCTTACCTTCCTTCCCTTCCCTTCCTTCCCTTCCCTTCCTTCCCTTCCTTCCTTCCCTTCCTTCCTTTCCTTCCTTTCCCTTCCTTCCCTTCCTTCCTTCCCTTTCCTTACCTTACCTATCTTCACTGGCCTCCACTTGGTATCTTCCGTTAACCATCCCTCAACCATCCTCCTCCTCCTCCACCTTCCAGTCCTCACCCACCTTCACCTTCTTGCCTCCTATCTATCTCCTTCAGCCACCTCCACTACGAACTCCATTTATTCCACCTACCTTCTATTCACTTCACCTTTATTTTTTCTCTGCCATCTTCGTGCCCACACACACCTGCCTGTCTCATCAAACCCACACCTGCACCTCCAGAGACGGATGGAGTGGCGTTAATAGTGCAATAGTGTGTGTGTGTGTGTTTACGTTATATATAACAATCAGCGTTGTATTAACTGCAGCGACACATTCCTTCTCTCTCTCTCTCTCTCTCTCTCTCTCTCTCTCTCTCTCTCTCTCTCTCTCTCTCTCTCTCTCTCTCTCTCTCTCTCTCTCTCTCTCTCTCTCTCTCTCTCTCTCTCTCTCTCTCTCTCTCTCTCTCTCTCTCTCTCTCTCTCTCTCTATCTCTCTCTCTCTCTCTCTCTCTCTCTCTCTCTCTCTCTCTCTCTCTCTCTCCCCCCTTCAATGTTACTGGAATAATCTACAAGACCCAGATTATTATCAGACTCAGCCATTTAACATGTGTGTGTGTGTGTGTGTGTGTGTGTGTGTGTGTGTGTGTGTTGCTACCCCACCAGTTGATTAGCACAATGAAAATGTATGTTGTGTGAGAGAGAGAGAGAGAAAAATGCAGTTAATACAACGCTGATTGTTATATATAACGTAAACACACACACACACACACACACACACACACACACACACACACACACACTATTGCACTATTAACGCCACTCCATCCGTCTCTGGAGGTGCAGGTGTGGGTTTGATGAGACAGGCAGGTGTGTGGGCACAATAACTTAAACAGGAAGTCATGCAAGAAACAGATGAGTAGACACAGGTAGACAGGCACGAACACGAGGACGACAGACAAGAAAAAGATAAAGAAACAAAGTAAAGACAAAGAAAGAAGGCAGACAGTAAGTAGATGAGCATTTAGACAGACAGGTAGACAGGCCCGAACACGAGGACGACAGACAAGAAAGAGATAAAGAAAAAAATAAAGACAAAGAAAGAAGGCAGACAGTAAGTAGATGAGCATTTAGACAGACAGGTAGACAGGCACGAACACGAGGACGACAGACAAGAAAGAGATAAAGAAACAAAGTAAAGACAAAGAAAGAAGGCAGACAGTAAGTAGATGAGCATTAAGACAGACAGGTAGACAGGCACGAACACGAACAAGATAGACAAGAAAAAGACAGAAAGAAAAAGAAGAAAAATAAAAAGGATATACAAGAAATAGATGAGCTATTAGACATAAAGATACACAGGCACGAACACGAAAAAGATAGACAAGAAAGACACAAAGAAAGAAAAGAAAGACAAAGGACAAAGGTAGGCAGTAAACAGACGAGTAATTTTGATAATAAGTATTGGTGAAGAGGGAAGATGCGGCACACACACAGTACATGAATACCGTAAATATGTTGAGGTGGAATGTGAGGAAATCAAGCTCGTATGAGACATTGAGTAAATAGTTCAGTATAGCATCCACATGTAGGTATATTAGTATTTAAATGTAGCGTCGGTGAAACAGGAAGAATCAAAGAGCGTATCCCAAGCACACTTATCGCCTTCCATGTTGACTCCTATTCATTCAGTCAGTTTTTATGGGATCATGTAAACAATAGGCCGAAGGAGCAGGACACCTTTTCCAACACCCACTCACCACTAAGGGAACCGAGAGGCACGAGTGGAGGTGGAAGTAATAGGTATAGAAAAGAGAACAGACTTTATATGAGGTCACACAGGTAGGGGAACTGACGTGAGAAGGGGAAAAGAAGAAGAAAAAGGTCCGTATATGAAGACCAGTGAAAATACTGAGATACATACACAGCTTGGAAGAAGAATAGTATGATGACAAAGTCGCTTGAATCGTTACTGGCAGTATAAAATAAGGCAAAATAAGGGAAGGAAAATAGTCACTAAACGAGAAAAGGAAAAGTAAGAGTTAATAGTAAAAATGTACGTAAAAAATATCGAGCGAAAAGAAAAAAAAATGAAAAAAGTAAAAAAGATGGAAAAAACTTTGCTACCGTAAAATGAAAATAGATAAATAAAAAAGGGGAAAGGAAAGGAAAAGACTGCCACTGTAAAAAAGAAAAAAAGCTAACAAAGAAGAAAAAGAATGGAAAGAGAAGACTCACTGTAAAAAAGGAAAGAAAAAAGTAAAAAGTAGGAGAAAGGAAGAAAACAACTGTAACTATAAAAAGAAAAAACAAAGCTAACCAGCCCGAGGTGACCTTTGCCCCTCGATCCTGCAGGCGGGGAAAGGAATTTGTGTTGCTTTATTGAATTTGTGGCCGACCCTCCCTCCGAGAAGGTACACAAGTGCTTCAATCCTTCCCTGCAAGCCATTCCTCTGGCAAACGGATTGATTAAATCACTGAACGCAGGCAGCCTAGCAAAGAGCCAACAGGCTTTCTGCCGCCTGCTAGTCCATGTTTCCATGTTTCCATGTTTCCTCCTCCTCCTCCTCCTCCCGTGCAGTAAAACAACACTCCCCACTAACTTCCTCTTTCCTCTCTTCCTCCCCCCATCACCTTCCTCACCCTCCCTCCTTCTCTTCCCCTTTCTCCCCAATAACACCCCCACGAATATCCTCTTTCCCACCTCTCTCCCTCCTCCCCACATAACTTTTCCTTCTCCTTTCTCTTCCCTCCTACTTTTCCCCTTCTTCCCCTTACTCGTAAAATTTGTCTCCTCAACATCTCCACCTTTTTGACTTCTCCCCAAAATTGGTCCTATCATGCTCGTTTTTCCTCCCCTTCTCCCCTCACTGCCAGCCTCCACATCCCTCCTACCCTTCCTTCACCTGCTCTTCCCTCCCATCTCTCCAGTTTACGTTCCCTTTCAACACGCTCTCTTCCACACTCCTCCTCCTCCCCTCTTCTCTCCCCCTCATCACCCTTCTCCACCTCCCTTTCCCATTACACTCAACATGACGGACTTTGTGACAGCCTCGCTAAATCCAGGTTGAGTTATCGGGGAATCTTTCCTGCCCTGTTTTTTTTGTTTGTATGTTTATAGTTTTTTTCCTTCGTTTTGTTGACTATGATTGGTTTTGTTTGTTTCTTGTGTGAGTTGGATTGTGATATTTTCTGTCTTTTTTGTGTGTTCTTAGTCTTTTTTTTATTATTTGGTGTCTCCTTAACATTTTTTCAGGTAAATTGTCGCTTTTCCTTCGTGGTGGATTCTTTGCTATGTTTTCAGGCGTGCTCAGCATTGTTTGCAATTACTACTGGTCTGTTAATTGTCATATTCCAGGGAAGATTTTCATCACATTTACTGATTTTATTAGGGGAGAAAACTGGGTAACAAAACATTACATTAATTTTCCAAACATATATTCGTTAGCTTACAAAGTCAAACTTGAATTCTTTCGAGCCTTCTCTTTACAACAAATGAAGTACACAGCGTTATGAATTCCCTTTTTTTATAATGCAAATAAAACAAACAAACGTAAGTAAACCCAAATACTAGTAGGGAATATAACATAAGTAGCCCAAAAGGCCGGAAGGCCTATGCAAATCCAAAACAAAAACTGCTCTGACATTTTGATAAAAAAAAAAACCAGTCCTCACACTGACTCGTCAGTTACTGTGCAGGACTTCCGTGTCGCCGAGCACAGGCGTGGCGCCGCTCACACTCATGAATCTCACTACTCTGACTTTTCTCTGCATTGTCTGTATGGAATCCCATCCCGCCAGCCTTGCTCCGATGTGTGTTCTGCCTCAGCGAGCGTTACCGCGCTCACTGTTTCTTTTTCTTGGCGGCGCGGTGGTGCGAGTTCTCTTTGGCTTGACTCTTGCCCTTGCCCTTGGCCCTGGCATGGAGGCATAGGGATGATAAAGGAGAGGTATTCAACCCCTTCCTCTTTCACCTTCCATTGTGTCATTTTCCAGCGATCCATCGAGACACCCTTCCGTGCATTCCTTCTGATCTTCCCTCCCACACATCCTCCTCATCATTACAATATCATCATCATCATCATCATCATCATCATCATCATTATCAGCAGCCATCACCAGTCCACTATATCACTGCTTTTTTTCTTCTTTTATTAACCCTTTCATCCCTTTACTTCTTTCCCCGTCTGTCCCTCCTCCTCTCGCCCCCGTTATTCTACCCCTACTCAAGAAGCACAAGAATGTTACCTGTATCCCTCTCTTTCTATCTTCTTATCTCCCCTCCTTTCTCTTCATCATCATCATCTTTCTCCCCATATACCCTACGCCCCTGTCCACCCAGCAGTGAATGGGTACCAGGTATTAATCGGGGGTTGTCCCGTCTCCTGGGATCTGTTCCTTTCTCCTATAATTCCTTCCCCTCCTGTCTCTCCCCGGCATATGACCACAAATGTTGCGCCGACTAAACGAAACTTTCCAACTTTTTTTCCTCCCCATCCTTGCCCAGGAAAAGCACAAACAGAAAATAGGTAAAATTAGAGTTTCTTTTCCCTCCTCACTTCCCACACTCGTCTCCTCACCTCCCTTTCACCCATGAACAGGAAGGAAAAGGTGAACTCAGAGCTTCTTTTCTCTCCTCACTTCACACACTCGTCTCCTCACCTCCTCCTCTTCATCTCCTCGCCTCCCTTTCACCCATGAACAGGAAGGAAAAGGTGAACTCAGAGCTCTTTTTCTCTCCTCACTCTCCTGTCTCCTCATCTCTTCCTCTCCTCCTGCTTCCTCTCCCTCACACAAGAACAGGACTTTTGAGGCGAACTCACGCTTCGTTGCTCTCCTCTATTCTCATCTCCTTATCCCTCACCCCCTCCACATCTCCTTTCTAGCAAGCACACCAGGAAACAGAAAAAAAATTATGTTCTTAGAGGTTCTTGTGTCTTCTCACCTCCTCTTCAATCCTCATCTCCTCCTTCCATCTCTTACGCAGGAAAAGCAGGAACAAGGAAGGAAAGGGCTAAATATGAGCTCCTTTTCTCTCCTCTCTTCTCGCCTTCCTGTCTCCGCTTCATCTCCTCAACTCCTCGTCACCTTCTTCCCCTCATCTCCTTCCAGCCTTCACAAAGGGAAAGTATAAACAGGAAGAAATTGGTAAACTTTGATATCCTCTTCTTTCCTCTCACCTTCTTTTCATTCCTCTCTTCTCTCCTTCTATATCCGAACTTTCTTTCCTCTCATCTCTTCTCACCTTGTCTCCTTCCAACCATTACACATGAAAACCAAGACGCGAACAAACATATTAGCTCTCCTCTCCTTTCCCTCCTCCTCCCACCTTCTTGTCCCCGAGCTGCCTGACGCCGCAGGTGAGGTTGGCCGGGATGCCCACAGGTGTGATGACCTCGACGGACGTGGGCAGGAAGTAAGGACAGGTGGGACACAGCTGATCCGTCTCCAGGGTTCTGTGGGCGGCACCTGCGGAAGGAGAGGGGAGGGCGGGTTAGTTTGGTGTGGGAGGCATCGGTGTGAGGGTGGGGGAGGAAGAGGGAGAATATGGGGTGGGTGGGGAAGATAGGGACAGGAGTAGAAAAAAAGGTTGGGTGACATCTGTGAGGGGGTAAGACTTTGTGGGGAGGTTTGTGGGATCAAGGAGGAGCTGGGTGGGGGGAGTGTGGTAGGGAGAGGGGAGTAAAGTGGAGAGGCTTCAGAGAGAGAGAAACAGAGATAAATAGAAAGAAAGAGGCAAAGGAAAATATGAATATGAAATGCGCTCACACACACACACACACACACACACACACACACACACACACACACACACACACACACTAACGCAATTATGAACGGGCAATGTAATTTGAGACAGAGGATTAAGAAGGGAACGGAAACTGAAAGAAAAGGAAATAAAGAAAAATAAACGAAAGAAAAAGAGAGAAAAGAATGAAAGCAAGAGGGAAAGGAAAGTAGCAATAAGCAGAAGTAAAGAAAGATTACCACCTTCACACACCTGCCTGACATAACGAGGTGCAGGAGGAAGAGGAGGGAGAGGGAGAGAATTAAAAGATCAAACACCTTTTTTTACAACGCTGGTAGTAAACATGAACATTACTTTTTTTCATTCATTCTTTTATTTTTTATGGGAGCACAACGTTGGCGGGGATTTATTGTATTGTTTTATTTGAATTGAGCTTTTAATCCGTCTCTTGACCGAGTCAACTACCCATCAATTTTTCTCTTTTCCATCTATCCAGCTTTGTTTTAGGCTTGGTAACGGTGATGGAGGAGGAGGAGGAGAATGGGGATGGGGATGGATTTTAAGGGTGAATGGTGATGGTTATGTTGGTGGTGTCAGTGTGCGTAGAGTGCTTGTAGGGATGAGTGTGGTGAGTGAAGATGGTGATGATGGTGTTAAATGAAGGTGATTGCAATATTAATTAAACTAAATGTTGGGTGAAAAATACAGCAGGGATGATGATGGAGAAAGGATGATGTTGATGATAGCCGAAGGGATGTTTAGAGAGGAATGTGGTCGTTGTTTTGATAGTGATGATGAAAGCTTTAATACCTAACTCGAACACTGGGATAGGCTGTTTATTCCATTACCTCATCTACAACCTTTCCCAGCATCATTTTCTTGCCAGTAACACCTTTCGATAATTCTAAGCTTTCCCAAACTTAAATGTTGACCTTGTTTTATTTCCGCCATGACCACACTCCATCCCATTACTACCTTTTTTCTAAGCTTAAGCGTTGTAATAAGACCTTTTCCCACCACTACAGACTCGCCTTCTACCATCTTAACACATGTAATCTCTATTGCTTGAAGGGTCCCACAAGTATAATTTTATCGCCGTCAAAGTCACGCACACGACTAACTTGATTCTATTCCCCTGATGAACGGTGATATAGATTTGTTTTTCTCCTCCTCCTCCTCCTACTTGTTCCCCTTTATTCCTCCTCCTCCTCCTCCTCCTCCTCCTCCTCTACCTCATTCCTTCTGTTTTCTTCCCTGACTATTTCATGGCATCTTTTACGTTTCGTCTTATCCTCTCTATTTTATATATATATATATATATATATATATATATATATATATATATATATATATCTATATATATATATATATATATATATATATATACTTTTTTTTGTCCTTTACTCTCCTTCACAACTCCTTTCTCTTTTCCATTCTCTCTTCCCTCTCATAATCCAGCAATTTCCTCCTCTTCCTCCTCCTCGTCCCCCACTGTGATATAACTTGCTCGTGGGTCGTGTCTGATACCCTGATAGGCGATCAAACCCCTTACCTCTACCCCAGTAGGTGGTAACGCTGCCCCGTAAGTCACTCTGAGTCGCTCCCCCTTCCTCCCTTTTCCCCTTCCTCCTTCCCCATCCCTTCCCTCTCCCAATTCGTCTGACAGCCTCCCGGAAGGTCCATCAGGTAAAGCCGCCTCCCCACGCTGCCTTCATCTCCACATTTGTTCTCCACACTGTTAGCGGATTTAGTCTCCTTGCTGGCCTCCACTAAAATCCCGTGCCCTAAATACCTCCACTCCACTTGTAAGCAGCGGCCTTGTATCTCTAGTAATTCTCTGTCTCTTCCCTTACCTTACCTTACCCTATCTTACCTTAAGTGCCTTTGTATCCTCCACCTCTCAATCTCCACTAATTATCCATCTATTACCTTACCTTACTTCACTTTACCTTAGCTTAGCTTAGCTTAGCTTAGCTTATCAAGTGTCTTTGTACCCTCCCCCTCTCAATCACCACTAATTATCCATCTATTACCTTACCTTACTTTACTTTACCTTAGCTTAGCTTAGCTTAGCTTATCAAGTGTCTTTGTACCCTCCCCCTCTCAATCTCCACTAATTATCCATCTATTATCTTACCTTACTTCACTTTACCTTAGCTTAGCTTACCTTAGCTTATCAAGTGTCTTTCTATTCTTCACCTCTCAATCTCCACTAAATATCCATCCATTACCTGACCTTACTTTACTTTACCTTAGCTTATCTTATCTTACCTTATCAAGTGTCTTTGTATCCTCCCCCTCTCAATCTCCACTAATAGGCGCACCTGACATTACCAAATGTGAGGTACAAACTTGGCGGAGGGACTGTTTTTTGGGCGCCATTAAAGGTAATGGCTAAAGAGTAGCTTAGCCGGATATTTTGTTTTTATTTATTAATGATCCACGAGCCATCCTAGAGGCAAATCAAAGTATGTGCTTATCTTTGTATTCATTCATACACACACTGGTAACATTTCTGTGGAGTCTGATTCACTTATTGAGTGAAATTCTATTGTGATAAACAGTCACAAATTCGTGTCACTAGTAAAAATGAAACTCGTAATTTAAGTTTTGCCACCATGAAATATACACAAGTAGATAAATATGAAAGCTCACGAAGTCACAATAAGTGACATCACCTGCTTTGCGCAGTAAAAGTATGCTATTTCAGGTATCTGACACCCGCAATATGGCAGGCTGCTGCTGCCTCGGCCACAGATTATTGCCAGATTGTCGTACTCAGCCGATTATATTTCCCGACTTCCTGCCCCAAAACTGTCTTCTGGGCTCCAAAAACGAGCCTAATTTATAGTTATCGTTAAAAGAGTAAGATTCTGATGTTTCTTGGCAATAGTTAGGCGTCAAAAACCGTTAAATACTATGCTCTGAGTACGACAGTCTGGCAACGGTGGCTATACGTATTTTCATATTATTGATCTGTTGTTTATTGAATGTTGTGTTAAAAAAAAGAATACCCATAATTTTAGCAAGTTTTTGGTTATAAGGATACTTTACGAAATACAAGTATGACATTTTTTTTTTTTTTTACAACAAAGGAGGCAGCTCAAGGGCACACAAAAAAAAGAAAACAATAATAAAAAAAAAGCCCGCTACTCGCTGCTCCTAAAGTAAAACAAAAGAGGTGGCCGAAAGGAAGATCAAATACAGGAGGAGAGGTGTCCTGATACCCTCCTCTTGAAAGAGTTCAAGTCGTAGGCAGGAGGAAATACAGATGAAGGAAGATTGTTCCAGAGTTTACCAGCGTGAGGGATGAAAGAGTGAAGATGCTGGTTAACTCTTGCATAAGGGGTTTGGACAGTATAGGGATGAGCATGAGTAGAAAGTCGAGTGCAGCGGGGCCGCGGGAGGGAGGGAGGCATGCAGTTAGCAGGTTCAGAAGAGCAGTCAGCGTGGAAATATCGATAGAAGATAGAAAGAGAGGCAACATTGCGGCGGAATTTAAGAGGTAGAAGACTATCAGTATGAGGAGGAGAGCTGATGAGACGAAGAGCCTTAGCCTCCACTCTGTCCAGAAGAGCTGTGTGAGTGGAGCCCCCCCACACATGAGATGCATACTCCATACGAGGGCGGACAAGGCCCCTGTATATGGACAGCAACTGTGCAGGGGAGAAGAACTGGCGGAGACGGTACAGAACGCCCAGCCTCGAGGAAGCTGATTTAGTAAGAGATGAGATATGAAGTTTCCAGTTGAGATTTTGAGTTAAGGATAGACCGAGGATGTTTAGTGTTGAGGAAGGTTATAGCTGGGTGTTGTCAAAGAATAGTGGATAGTTGTTTGGAAGATTGTGTCGAGTGGATAGGTGTTTTTGAGGCGTTGAAGGACACCAGGTACTTCTTGCCCCAATCGAAAATAATAGTAAGGTCTGAGGCTAAGCGTTCTGCAGCCTCCAGCCTTGAGTCGTTAAGTTCCTGAGTAATGCAGAGTGGAATCATCGGCGTAGGAATGGATAGGACAGTTCGTTTTGGAAAGAAGATCATCAATGAACAACAGAAAAAGAGTGGGAGATAGGACAGAACCCTGTGGGACACCACTGTTAATAGATTTAGGGGAAGAACAGTGACCGTCTACCACGGCAGAAATAGAACGGTCAGAAAGGAAACTGGAGATAAAGGTACAGAGAGAAGGATAGAAACCGTAGGAGGGTAGTTTAGAAAGCAAAGATTTGTGCCAGACCCTATCAAAAGCTTTTGATATGTCCAGCGCAATAGCAAAAGTTTCACCGAAACGGCTAGGAGAGGATGACCAAGAGTCAGTTAAGAAGGCTAGATCACCAGTAGAACGCCCCTTGCGGAACCCATACTGGCGATCAGATAGAAGGTCAGAAGTGGAAAGGTGCTTTTGAATCTTCCGGTTAAGGATTGATTCAAAAGCTTAAGATAGACAAGAAAGTAAGGCTATAGGACGGTAGTTTGAGGGATTGGAGCGGTCACCCTCCTTAGGCACAGGCTGTATGAAGGCATACTTCCAGCAAGAAGGAAAGGTAGATGTTGACAGGCAGAGGCGAAAGAGTTTGACCAGGCAGGGTGACAGCACGGAGGCACAATTTTGAAGGACAATAGGAGGCACTCCATCAGGTCCATAAGCCTTCTGAGGATTGAGGCCAGAGAGGGCATAGAAAACATCATTTTGAAGAATCTTTATAACAGGCATAAAGGAGTCAGAGGGGGGATGAGTAGGAGGAATACGCCCAGAATCGTCCAGAGTGGAGTTTTTAGAAAAAGTTTGAGAGAAGAGTTCAGCCTTGGAGATAGATGAGACGGCAGTGTTACCTTCTTTAACTTAGGAAACGTCCTGAATCCTGGATGGTATTGTCAGGTGCGCCTATTATCCATCTATTACATTACCTTACCTTACTTTACTTTACCTTAGCTTAGCTTATCAAGTGTCTTTGTATCCTCTCCCTCTCAATCTCCACTAATTATCCATCTATTACCTTACCTTGCTCTACTTTACCTTAGCTTAGCTTAGCTTAGCTTAGCTTACCTTATCAAGTGTCTTTGTATCCTCCACTTTTTAATCTCCATTAATCCCGTCTCTTACCTCACCTTACCTTACCTTACCTTACCTTACCTTACCTTACCTTACCTTACCTTCCCTTCGCTTCCCTTCCCTTCCCTTCCCTTCCCTTCCTTTCCCTTCCCTTCAATCCCCTTCCCTTCCCTTCCCTTCCCTTCCCTTACCTTACCTTACCTATCTTACCTATCTTCACTGGCCTCCACTTGGTATCTTCCGTTAACCATCCCTCAACCATCCTCCTCCTCCTCCACCTTCCAGTCCTCACCCACCTTCACCTTCCTGCCTCCTATCTATCTCCTTCAGCCACCTCCACTACGAACTCCATTTACTTATTTATTTTATTTTACCTTTTGTTCACTTCACCTTTATTTTTTCTCTGCCAACACGACTCAACCACACTACCAACCTTCAACCAGATAGTCTCCGCCTTCAGCCAGCTTCCTCCTCCTCCTCCTCCAACAACCCTCACCAAATACACGTTTAGCTCTTCTCGAATCACCTCTGTGCCGCCAACTACCCGCTAATCTCCATAACTTCAATCCGACCAATTTCCCACCGCTAGTCTCCCACTCTTGCTCCCCGCCAATACTGTCCTTCCTCCCCCATTCCTTTACCCTCCCCATTCCTTCCCTTGCTTCTCCTCCCTTTCCCTCCCCTCCTCTCCCCGTTACCTTCCCCCCACTGCAGCCAAACTTAACCTAACACAATATACCTCCATCTCCAACCTCACCCCATTCACAGTTACAACAGCAGACTCAATTTAAACTCTCTCTCTCTCTCTCTCTCTCTCTCTCTCTCTCTCTCTCTCTCTCTCTCTCTCTCTCTCTCTCTCTCTCTCTCTCTCTCTCTCTCTCTCTCTCTCTCTCTCTCTCTCTCTCTCTCTCTCTCTCTCTCTCTCTCTCTCTCTCTCTCTCTCTCTCTCTCTCTCTCTCTCTCTCTCTCTCTCTCTCTCTCTCTCTCTCTCTCTCTCTCTCTCTCTCTCCCCCCGCCCCCAATGTTACGGGAATAATCTACAAGACCCAGATTATTATCAGACTCAGCCATTTAACATGTGTGTGTGTGTGTGTGTGTGTGTGTGTGTGTGTGTGTGTGTTGTTGCTACCATGACACCAGTTGATTAGCACAATGAAAATGTATGTTGTGTGCTTGAGAGAGAGAGAGAGAGAGAGAGAGAGAGAGAAATGTGTCGCTGCAGTTAATACAACGCTGATTGTTATATATAACGTAGACACACACACACACACACACACACACACACACACACACACACACACACACACACACACACACACACACACTATTGCACTATTAACGCCACTCCATCCGTCTCTGGAGGTGCAGGTGTGGGTTTGATGAGACAGGCAGGTGTGTGGGCACGAAGACGCGTAGGCAGGAAGTCATGCAAGAAACAGATGAGTAGACACAGGTAGACAGCCACGAACACGAGGACGACAGACAAGAAAGAGATAAAGAAAAAAATAAAGACAAAGAAAGAAGGCAGACAGTAAGTAGATGAGCATTAAGACAGACAGGTAGACAGCCACGAACACGAGGACGACAGACAAGAAAGAGATAAAGAAAAAAATAAAGACAAAGAAAGAAGGCAGACAGTAAGTAGATGAGCATTTAGACAGACAGGTAGACAGGCACGAACACGAGGACGACAGACAAGAAAAAGACAGAAAGAAAAAGAAGAAAAATAAAAAGGATATACAAGAAATAGATGAGCTATTAGACATAAAGATACACACGCACGAACACGAAAAAGATAGACAAGAAAGAGACAATGAAAGAAAAAGACAAAGGACAAAGGTAGGCAGTAAATAGACGAGTAATTTTGATAATAAGTATTGGTGAAGAGGGAAGATGCGGCACACACACAGTACATGAATACCGTAAATATGTTGAGGTGGAATGTGAGGAAATCAAGCTCGTATGAGACATTGAGTAAATAGTTCAGTATAGCATCCACATGTAGGTATATTAGTATTTAAATGTAGCGTCGGTGAAACAAGAAGAATCAAAGAGCGTATCCCAAACACACTTATCGCCTTCCATATTGACTCCTATTCATTCAGGCAGTTTTTTAAGGGATCATGTAAACAATAGGCCGAAGGAGCAGGACACCTTTTCCAACACCCACTCACCACTAAGGGAACCGAGAGGCACGAGTGGAGGTGGAAGTAATAGGTATAGAAAAGAAAACAGACTTTATATGAGGTCACACAGGCAGGGGAACTGACGTGAGAAGGGGAAAAGAAGAAGAAAAAGGTCCGTATATGAAGACCAGTGAAAATACTGAGACAGCTTGGAAGAAAAATAGTATGATGACAAAGTCCCTTGAATCGTTACTGGCAGTATAAAATAAGGCAAAATAAGGGAAGGAAAATAGTCACTAAACGAGAAAAGGAAAAGTAAGAGTTAATAGTAAAAATGTACGTAAAAAATATCGAGCGAAAAGAAAAAAAAAAATGAAAAAAGTAAAAAAGATGGAAAAAACTTTGCTACCGTAAAATGAAAATAGATAAATAAAAAAGGGGAAAGGAAAGGAAAAGACTGCCACTGTAAAAAAGAAAAAAAGCTAACAAAGAAGAAAAAGAATGGAAAGAGAAGACTCACTGTAAAAAAGGAAAGAAAAAAGTAAAAAGTAGGAGAAAGGAAGAAAACAACTGTAACTGTAAAAAGAAAAAACAAAGCTAACCAGCCCGAGGTGACCTTTGCCCCTCGATCCTGCAGGCGGGGAAAGGAATTTGTGTTGCTTTATTGAATTTGTGGCCGACCCTCCCTCCGAGAAGGTACACAAGGGCTTCAATCCTTCCCTGCAAGCCATTCCTCTGGCAAACGGATTGATTAAATCACTGAACGCAGGCAGCCTAGCAAAGAGCCAACAGGCTTTCTGCCGCCTGCTAGTCCATGTTTCCATGTTTCCATGTTTCCTCCTCCTCCTCCTCCTCCCGTGCAGTAAAACAACACTCCCCACTAACTTCCTCTTTCCTCTCTTCCTCCCCCCCCATCACCTTCCTTCCTCACCCTCCCTCCTTCTCTTCCCCTTTCTCCCCAATAACACCCCCACGAATATCCTCTTTCCCACCTCTCTCCCTCCTCCCCACCTCACTTTTCCTTCTCCTTTCTCTTCCCTCCTACTTTTCCCCTTCTTCCCCTTACTCGTAAAATTTGTCTCCTCAACATCTCCACCTTTTTGACTTCTCCCCAAAATTGGTCCTATCATGCTCGTTTTTCCTCCCCTTCTCCCCTCACTGCCACCCTCCACATCCCTCCTACCCTTCCTTCACCTGCTCTTCCCTCCCATCTCTCCAGTTTACGTTCCCTTTCAACACGCTCTCTTCCACACTCCTCCTCCTCCCCTCTTCTCTCCCCCTCATCACCCTTCTCCACCTCCCTTTCCCATTACACTCAACATGACGGACTTTGTGACAGCCTCGCTAAATCCAGGTTGAGTTATCAGAATCTTTCCTGCCCTGTTTTTTTGTTTGTATGTTTATAGTTTTTCATTCGTTTTGTTGACTATGATTGGTTTTGTTTGTTTCTTGTGTGAGTTGGTTTGTGATATTTTCTGTCTTTTTTGTGTGTTCTTAGTCTTTTTTTTATTATTTGGTGTCTCCTTAACATTTTTTCAGGTAAATTGTCGCTTTTCCTTCGTGGTGGATTCTTTGCTATGTTTTCAGGCGTGCTCACCATTGTTTGTAATTACTACTGGTCTGTTAATTGTCATATTCCAGGGAAGATTTTCATCACATTTACTGATTTTATTAGGGGAGAAAACTGGGTAACAAAACATTACATTAATTTTCCAAACATATATTCGTTAGCTTACAAAGTCAAACTCTAATTCTTTCGAGCCTTCTCTTTACAACAAATGAAGCACACAGCGTTATGAATTCCCTTTTTTTATAATGCAAATAAAACAAACAAACGTAAGTAAACCCAAATACTAGTAAGGAATATAACATAAGTAGCCCAAAAGGCCGGAAGGCCTATGCAAATCCAAAACAAAAACTGCTCTGACATTTTGATAAAAAAAAAAAAACAGTCCTCACACTGACTCATCAGTTACTGTGCAGGACTTCCGTGTCGCCGAGCACAGGCGTGGCGCCGCTCACACTCATGAATCTCACTACTCTGACTTTTCTCTGCATTGTCTGTATGGAATCACATCCCGCCAGCCTTGCTCCGATGTGTGTTCTGCCTCAGCGAGCGTTACCGCGCTCACTGTTTCTTTTTCTTGGCGGCGCCGTGGTGCGAGTTCTCTTTGGCTTGACTCTTGCCCTTGCCCTTGGCCCTGGCATGGAGGCATAGGGATGATAAAGGAGAGGTATTCAACCCCTTCCTCTTTCACCTTCCATTGTGTCATTTTACAGCAATCCATAGAGTCAACCTTCAGTTCATTTCTTTTGATCTTCCATCCCACTCATCCTCGTCCTCTTTACATTATCATCATCATTGTATCATCATCATCATCATTATCATCATCATCAGCAGCATCATCACCAGTCCACTATATCACTCTTTTTTCTTTTATTAACCCTTTCATCCCTTTACTTCTACTCGTCTTTATTTCCTTCTTTCCCCGTCTGTCCTCCTCTCGCCCCCGTTATTCTACCCTTCTCAAGAAGCACAAGAATGTTACCTGTATCCCTCTCTTTCTATCTTCTTATCTCCCCTCCTTTCTCTTCCTCATCATCATCTTTCTCCCCATATAACCTACGCCCCTGTCCACCAAGCAGTGAATTGGTACCAGGTATTAATCGGGGGTTGTCCCCGTCTCCTGGGATCTGTTCCTTTCTCCTATAATCCTTCCCTATAATTCCCCTCCTGTCTCTCCCCAGCATAATTATGACCACCGATGTTGCGCCAGATAAACGAAACTTTCTAACTTTTCTTCCTCCCCATCCTTACAGGAAAAGCACGAACAGAGAATAGGTAAAATTAGAGTTTCTTTTCCTCCTCACCTCCTCCTCTTCGTCTCCTCACCTCCTTCTCTTCGTCTCCTCCTCCCTTTCACCCATGAACAGGAAGGAAAAGGTGAACTCAGAGCTTCTTTTCTCTCCTCACTTCACACTCGTCTCCTCACCTCCTCCTCTTCATCTCCTCGCCTCCCTTTCACCCATGAACAGGAAGGAAAAGGTGAACTCAGAGCTCCCTTTCTCTCCTCACTCTCCTGTCTCCTCATCTCTTCCTCTCCTCCTACTTCCTCTCCCACACACAAGAACAGGAATTTTGAGGTGAACTCACGCTTCGTTGCTCTCCTCTATTCTCATCATCTTATCACTCACCCCCTCCACATCTCCTTTCTAGCAAGCACACCAGGAAACAGAAAAAAATTATGTTCTTAGAGGTTCTTGTGTCTTCTCACTTCCTCTTCATCTCCTCATCTCCTCCTTCCATCTCTTACGCAGGAAAAGCAGGAACAAGGAAGGAAAGGGTTAAATATGAGCTCCTTTTCTCTCCTCTCTTCTCACCTTCCTGTCTCCGCTTCATCTCCTCAACTCCTCGTCACCTTCTTCCCCTCACCTCCTTCCAGCCTTCACTAAGGGAAAGAGTAAACAGGAAGGAATTGGTAAACTTTGAGATCCTCTTCTTTCCTCTCACCTTCTTTTCATTCCTCTCTTCTCTCCTTTCATATCCGAACTTTCTTTCCTCTCATCTCTTCTCACCTTGTCTCCTTCGAACCATTACACATGAAAACCAAGACGCGAACAAACATATTAGCTCTCCTCTCCTTTCCCTCCTCCTCCCACCTTCTTGTCCCCGAGCTGCCTGACGCCGCAGGTGAGGTTGGCCGGGATGCCCACAGGTGTGGTGACCTCGACGGACGTGGGCAGGAAGTAAGGACAGGTGGGACACAGCTGATCCGTCTCCAGGGTTCTGTGGGCGGCACCTGCGGAAGGAGAGGGGAGGGCGGGTTAGTTTGGTGTGGGAGGCATCGGTGTGAGGGTGGGGGAGGAAGAGGGAGAATATGGGGTGGGTGGGGAAGATAGGGACAGGAGTAGAAAAAAAGGTTGGGTGACATCTGTGAGAAGGTAAGACTTTGTGGGGAGGTTTGTGGGATCAAGGAGGAGCTGGGTGGGGGGAGTGTGGTAGGGAGAGGGGAGTAAAGTGGAGAGGCTTCAGAGAGAGAGAAACAGAGATAAATAGAAAGAAAGAGGCAAAGGAAAATATGAATATGAAATGCGCTCTCACACACACACACACACACACACACACACACACACACACACACACACACACACACACACACACACACACACACACACACACACACTAACGCAATTATGAACGGGCAATGTAATTTGAGACAGAGGATTAAGAAGGGAACGGAAACTGAAAGAAAAGGAAATAAAGAAAAATAAACGAAAGAAAAAGAGAGAAAAGAATGAAAACTCGATTAAATGAAGAAAAAAAACTGTGAAGAGGGAGAAAATATATGAAGAACAGCACGACGTTAGAGAAACAGACACAGACTGACGAAAAGTAAAGCAGACAGACAAAAGAAGAACGAACACAGACGCAGATAGACAAACATAAACTAAAAGACAAACAGATCGATATGACGGGAAAACAAACAGCCAGGCACACAGACAGACCAGCACTCAGCGACACCTAACCTGACCCGCCGCCTATCCTCCACCTGTCCGGCGCTCACCTGCAGCCACTAATTACCGAGCTGGCGGCCAGGTAACCGACTCACCTGAGCTTCATGTTTATTACCGCCGCAACAAACCGCGTCTCCTTCAATCCTAGTATACGTCTGGCAATGGCCCGTGATGGTGGACTGGTTGTGATGGTGGATTGGTTGGTAATGGTTGATTGGTTCACTGATAGACAGGTGTGCAGGGTTGATCGGATAGACAGGTGTGTATGACTAAGTGGACAGGCAGGTGTACACAGGTGGATGCGTGGATCAGAACGATGTTTTGGATGCTTAAAATTTGGACGTCTTAGAAGAGATAGATTTTCTTTTTCATATCAGAGTTTGACGACATGACTCTGATGAGCTAATGGTGTGTGTGTGTGTGTGTGTGTGTGTGTGTGTGTGTGTAATCGGTCATAACCAAGAAAAATATAAAAGTAGATGAGACTGTGTGCGTGTGTGTGTGTGTGTGTGTGTGTGTGTGTGTGCGTGCATCAAACACACACAGTTCCCATCGTAATAATGAAGTAGCAATGGTAACTTCCGTTTTTTCCCACAAAAATATGGAAAAAAATCATGACGAGACGAAACGTGAATCTTTTCGTAATTTTAATTTCTTCGTAGTTACGCAAAAATATCAATCGCCTTTCGCCGCCAGATGTTTCCTCGGCAGTGAACCAACGAAATAAAAGTCGAACGAAAATGAAGTGAAAGAGGAGAATTAGTAAAAAAAAAACGACAGAAATTACCTTCCCACTTTTCTCCTTCCTTCTTTTCTTTCCTGTTCTGTCCTTTTTCATATTGCTTTTTCTCCCTTCCTGTTCATCTTTTTTTCTCATTCATCTGTAATCCTTCTTTTCTTTCTTCCCTCCCTTTCTCCTCAAGCCTCCTTTTTCCGTCCCTTCCTTTCTTCCTCCGTGCACTTCGTTTTTCACCTTTCTTTTCTCTCTCCACCCATGTCACCCTTTGTCCCCTCAGCAGCATCCTCTTCTCTCAATGCCCTCACCCATTTCCTCTACATAACTGTCTTCCATTTTTTTCCCTCCCTCTTTTTCCTACTTCCTATTTTTCTCCGTGTCTCCCCACTCTTCTTGTTAGTTCCTCTCTTTATTTCCTTCTTCCTCTTCTTCTGTGTACCCTCCTTTCCCAACTCTTTACTCACCCTTTATATCGCCGTCCCTTTTTCTTCCCCTCCTCCCCTCCATCCCCTCCCTTTACCATCTTTTCATCAAGCCAGCCTCACATTAATCCTTTGAGACCTTAATGAAGCATCCCTCACGCCATTATTATTATTATTATTATTATTATTATTATTATTATTATTATTATTATTATTATTATTATTATTATTATTATTATTATTATTATTATTATTATTATCATTATTATTATTATTATTATTATTATTATTATCATTATTGTTGTTATTATTACGATGCTTTGTTCCTTCCAGCTTCGTGTTTCCGTATCCACGTCTCCATTCCACGTTTTCTTTGCCCATCATTTTCCGGGGCTCCGCACACTAAGAGGGAACTGCCTTGGGGTGGATGCCCGGCCGCTGTTTAATCTCCGTCTCAAGTTCTTTCCTATTACATGCTCGCGTCCTTTTGTTTTATTCTGCATAATGATACACTTGCCGAGGCCCGGTGCGTCCTGTGTGCTGTTCTCGACGGAGAGGAGAATGGGAGATATAGATAGAGTGTTAGATAGATAGAGAAGTATAGATAGAGAGTGGCAGATAGAGAAATAAATACATATGAAGAGAAGTGATTAAGGAAAGTAGACAAAAGGAATTACATAGTTCTCTTCAAAAAAAATAATGTAACAAGATAGGAAAGGAATAATGAGATAAATAGATGAAGTACGAAGATTTATAAAAAGTAGAAAAAAAAACTTAGCGAGAACAGAACAAGAGGAGAGAAATAGGAAATGAGAGTAGGAAACTACGGAAAAAAAGTGAACGAGAGAGAGAGAGAGAGAGAGAGAGAGAGAGAGAGAGAGAGATATACTGGCTTTCCCTCCCTCCACCTGTATCAAGGGTCGAGCCTTTATTACTTCCTTATCAAGTGCGCGTCGGCAAGCGTCTTGCTGGTAGCACACACACACACACACACACACACACACAAAACAAAAAAAACAAAAAAACAAAAAACACACACACTTCCTTATTATCTAAGTATCTACTGCTTGCAATTATCTCCTTTCCTTCCTCTTTTTCTCACCTTCTGTTCATTCTCTTACAATGACAATAAATTAACACAAAGGATATTCTCACAGCTTGTCCTCCTTTGAACCCTAATAGATGATCGCATTCTAACTCTCCCTTTCTAAGAAATGTCGTCTACTGCTATTTCATCCTACGTCAGCTTCTCAACGGTTTCTCTTCCTATATGAATTCCACATCCTTCCCTTCGAATTCCTTTCTTCTTAACACATCTGCACAAACATATCTGCACCATACTGTTACTGAAAAGGAGAATTGCTGTTATGGGCGGCGCTACTTACCCTTAACAGTGGTTCATAGGCAGCTCGTAAAGATTGGAGTCTGGCATAATGATATTGTTGTAACTGATGTCGAGGGAATGGCCGAGGAAGGAAGAGCTTGGAGTACGGGCGTAAGCTTCGTTAAACCGCTTAGACAATTCACGGGAGGCTTTGTGTTGTGATGTGAGGCGCTGAATGTTGTTTGCTTGTCTTAACTAACTTACTGGTCCTTTATATTTTTTGCTTTTGTTACGGCAGCATCTGTATCTCCTTCCCCACCCCCTCCCCTGTCTTCTGTTTCTATCACATTGTATTGTACTAATGTTCCTACCTTCACAAGCAATCAATTATATCTTAACTCCCACTACTTCCCTCCTGTCTCTTTGTTTTCCCTTTCTATCTCATTTCATCCCTTCATTCCCTCGGTCTAGAAGTCACTTCCTGCGCCTCTTCATTCCGTTTTATCTACCTAAATGGTTTCCTTTAGCTATCTCTCTATGTCTATCTCTGTGCCTCCTATGTTTTATCCGCCTCCTACCTAAGCTCTCTTCAATATTCTCCCTCGCACTCTCTCCCGTTTTTTTTATATTTCTCTTCTTCCTCTCTCAGCCTTCCCACCAAAATCCATTTCTTTATATTTCCATCTTTTTTCTCTTTCTTCCTCCCTCTTTAACTTCTTACGAATATCCCTCGCTCTTTACCTCCACTTTTTCCTCTTTCTCTCCCTCGCTCTTCCTTCCTCTCGCCTACCTATGCATCTTCCTTCCTCTCCACCTGCCTGCCTACAAGTCTCTCCCTCTCCCTGTCTCCCTTTTTCCCCGGCGCCTCTCCTCCCACGCTCTTTCCGGGCCGCGCCTCCCGTTCTCCACTCGATAGCATGACGGGGTCTTGGATATTTATGGCCGTCCACTAAACCATTTGTTGTACTAGTTTTTCAATATGTTTTTACTTTGATGAATGTTTGGTTTTATTTTTTTGTGTGTTTGTTGAAGGCTGTTTTGTCATTGGCATTGGATTCTAAATAAAGTATTTCACTATTTTAATCTATTGTATTTTTTTCTTTTCTTGTGGCTTTTATTTGCGTTCACTAATCCCTCTTTCCTCCTTCCAATCTTCCTACCTTCTTCCTTTCCTTCCTTCCCTCTTTCCTCCTTCCAATCTTCCTACCTTCTTCCTTTCCTTCCTTCCCTCTTCCTCCTTCAATCCTTCCTTCTTCCTTTCCTTCCTTCCCTCTTTCCTCCTTCAATCTTCCTACCTTCTTTCTCCTTTCTTCCCTCTTTCCTCCTTCCAATCTTCCCTTCTTCCTTTCCTTCCTTCCCTCTTTCCTCCTTCAATAGCTTCCTACCTTCTTCCTTTCCTTCCTTCTTTCTCCCTCCTTCTTCACTCCTTTCTTCCTTCTCTCCTTCCTCCTTTTCCTTCCCTTCCTGAAATAGCTAACTCACTTTCCCTTTTCGCTACCTTTTACAGATACGTGAGAGACGACATCACAGCGGCTTGCAGGTGTTAATAAAGGTGAGTTGCATTGCGTCGTTCACCTGAGTATACGTGCGTTAGCTCACCTGTCCTCTCCTCACTCACCTGTCACACCGGCTTATCAGTTTCCACAAAGGTCGCCGCGCTGGGGGTTGACGCTCGCGGCTTTGTACTGAGTGACATATTGATCACTTTGCACCTATTTGTGTGAACGCGCCGACAACATGCTTTAATAGATATGAGAGTGGGCGGACAGGTATTGAGGGTGGAGATGGATGGTGGTACGGGATGAGGTGATAGAAATGAGAGGTGGGTAGATAGGTGAGTGGAGGGTGATGGGTGCTAGAAGTGGGTGAGAGAGGTGGATGAGTTTGCTGTGATTTCCTTGCTGATATTTTGAACAGTAATTTTTCTGCCAATAATGTCTTCTATAGCAATACATCTGCTAGTAATGATTTATACATGAATTCATTGTTAATAATAATGGCTGCTACAGTAATCCATCTGTTAGCAATGGCTTTTAACTATAATTTCTTTGCCATTTAGTGATTTAAACAGTATCTAACGATGAAGAAGAACCGAAATCGAAAGGAAGGAGGGATACGGATGAAAGGAAGATGTAACAAAAAGGGAAAGAGGTATTAGTAAAGATATAAGAGGTTATGGTGTTAAGTAATGGACTGAAGCTGCTTAAAGGATCAGGTAGAGAGCTAGATAGGGAACATAAAAGAGATAGAGAAGGAGGAAGAGAGATAGAGAGGTGTAACTATGGTAATGGAGAGATAGAAATGGGTTTGTGTGATTGTGGAGGAAAAATGGAGCGACAGAAAAGAAAGAAATAGTGGAGTGATTCATATGAGGGGAGGAGGAGGGGGAGTAAAGGGGAAGGGGGGGAGTTAGAGGAGAGGAAGTGAGGGCGTAGGAGGGACTTATCTAATCGTGTGTTTAAAGATCCGCCGACCTGAGTTAAAGGGATTGAAAGCATGCATAGAAGGGTTATCTCTCTCTCTCTCTCTTCAGTGATAAAGAGGCGGGCACAGAATAGAGAGAGAGAGAGAGAGAGAGAGAGAGAGAGAGAGAGAGAGAGAGAGAGAGAGAGAGAGAGAGAAGGCTGACTTGAGGACAAAGAAGGAAATAAAAAAGTTGTTATACGTATTAGGGTCAGCTGGAGGAGGAGGAGGAGGAGGAGGAGAAGGAGGAAGAGGAAGTAGATTTTTATAAAGAAATTTCCTTCATGTCACTTCCCTGATTTTACTTTCTTTCCATTTTCTTTTCATTTTACTTTTGCTACGCTTATGTTTCTTCCTCCTTCCTCCTCCTCCTCCTCCTCCTCTTTCCGTATCTGTATTACGTCGTTTTTCTATTTTTTTAATCTTTTTTTATCCTTCCTTTATTATTTCCGTCCTTTCCTTTTCCTTTTTATCCCTTTTTGCTCTCCTTCCTTTCTTCCTTTTCTTCTCTTTTCCTCACATCCTTCTTTCGTTCTTTCCTTGCTTACCTTTTTTTCCTTTCCGTCCTTCCTTTTCCTTTTTATCCCTTTCTACTTTCAGTCTCGCCTGACCTCCTCAGTCTCGCCTGACCTCCTCAGTCTCGCCTGACCTCCTCAAAGGGACGGACGTTGACCTCGCTGCCCTACCGGCATCAAACCTTAACCTTGCTTTTCGCCTCGTCTGGTGAAACGACACTTGTTATTTTGTGTGTAAATCGACTCCGTGTGTGTAAATCGACTCCGTGTGTTACATTTTAACGTCACAACTTTTGAAATCCGTTCATCCACGTTTTTAATTAACCGTTACTTAAATAGGCCCGTACGCCTTCTCAGAAATCGAACGACTAACTGTGCTTGTTTACTTGTCTTACTTAGCACCACTCAACCTAATTAATTAACGTCTAACTCAGTGCTGTGACGCGTCTAACTAGTGTTTGAAGTGTTGCGAGGATTACCTTACAGTGAGAGGACTTCCCTGCTACAGCCACGAGCGGTTAAGTTATTAATCGACTTTTTTGTGTTTCCTGTCTTTCCTCAGTAGGATTACAACTACACGACCTAACACAGCACCCAGTGAAAGACAGTGAGCTTCTTGTGTCTAACTAACGTAGAAGTCTAACATGAAAATCTCTCACTAACGTAGAAGTACAAAGCTTGACCCGTATACCAGCACACCTGTTTTGAAAAGGAGGAAAAGTTTAATCCCCAGAGAATTTTAATCCCGGAGGAAAACACGTGTGGGCCCTCATAGACGCCACACCTCAAACTCTCCCGCGTGACTCGACCGATTTAAAGCCGCCTCCCTTCAGGTGTTGATACAAAATTCATCTTAACTGTAAAGTTCACCGATATATCGTCTTGCAACAGTAAATAAAATAAAAAAAAAAAAAGTAATCATGCCGTCCAACTATTTCAATTGCTGTAATTGTTCAAAGAAATATGCTGCGATTCATTACCAAGCCAGCGACGCGATGTGTAGGTACTGTGTCTTAGACTTACGTATTCAGGCACTACAAACAACCAACGAGGATCTACAACGCTCCAATGCGTTACTCTGGGACATCGTGACGTCACACCCTCAACTCCCTTCTTCTTCTTCTTCTTCTTCTTCTTCTTCTTCTTCTTCTTCGTCTTCTTCTTCTCCCTCTTCACCCTCCACCACCAGCACCGCCATCACCCCCGCCCCCTCCCCCACCCATCCCACCATCACCACCACCTACTCTTCCTCCTCCCCTTCCTCTTCCTCACTCTTCTCTTCCGCCCCTTCCTCCTCCTCCAACTCTGCCCCCTCCTCCACATCATCAACATCCTCCTCCTCTACTCCCCCCCAGCCAACCCCTTCTTCCTCTTCCTCCTCCTCCGCCTCTGCCACCTCCTCATACATTTCTTCTCCCCCCTCCTCCACATCCTCCTCCTCTACTCCTCCCCAGTCAACCCCTACCGCCCCTTCCTCCTCCTCCGCCTCTGTCCCCTCCTCCACATCCTCAACATCCTCCTCCTCTACTCCTCCCCAGTCAACCCCTTCCTCCCCTTCCTCCTCCTCCGCCTCTGCCCCCTCCTCCACATCCTCAACATCCTCCTCCTCTGCTCCCCTGCAGTCAACCCCTTCCGCCTCTTCCTCATCTTCCCTGGGCTCCCCCTTGTCCCTCTCCTCTACCAGCCCTCCTAACGCCTCCACGTCCAGTTGCCACCACACTCCCACTCCTCACTACTCATCCATTAGACGCCACAAGACCATTCTTCCTGCTGTGGTCTGCGTAGATCAGACACAGTTTCGGGGCACAGACAAGCTGAAAACATCTGTTAGACTTGTAGGGGACTCGCTGGTTAGAGGTCAATTAACGGAATTCTGCGGCAGGAATACAGAGACGCGGAGGCGTTATTGTATTCCGGGAGCCAAACTGGACGACATTACTTCAGCTGTCGATGCTGTCACGGAACTCGCGAAGGAAGACACAGTTTATTTGATTCACGCGGGGACAAATGACGTTCAGTCTACTCAAACTCAGGCCCTACTATCAAAATACCGTCAGGTCATTCGGCGTTACAAGACCAAGTCCCTCACGTCATTGTCTCTGGAATTCTACCCAGAATCAGCGCTTACGCCGGCTTCAACAGCAAAGCGAGCAACATCAATACTAGTCTGAAGGAAATTTGTGACGACGAAGGCGTGGCGTTTACAAACGCCTGGCACCACTTCCTTGAGCGCCCAGACTTGTTTTGGAACGATGGACTACATCTGAATGAGGTTGGATCGGCGCGTTTCGGGAGGCTTCTGGACGAGGCAGTGAAAAGCTTTTCGAAAAGCCTTTCAAAAAACTGCAGGCGAGGGCGGGGTAAAGGCAGCCCTTGATCAACCAACCCGTAGTGTCGGTGCGACTCACAGGAAACTGTGTAACTAACGACGCCTCCGACAAGCGAACTGGTACGACTAGTCACGGCCACATTTCTATCATGTACACAAATGCACGTAGTTTAATACCCAAAAAGGACGAAATTAGGGCGTATATTGCAACAGAGAAACCAGATGGTAGCCATCACAGAGACTTGGGCCAACTCTACCCATCTAGAATCCGAAATGTCATTCCTTGGGTACGAAAGCTTCCACAAAAGTCGAAAGCACAAGAAAGGAGGAGGAGTAGTTTGCTACGTAAAAGTACACTCCCTGCCATAAAATAGACAAACAGGACGCAGAGAAATACGATTCTGTCTATGTGGAAATAACCGCAAATAACAAGAAACTAACACTTGCAACCGTATACAGGCCTCCGAAACAACAGGCAGCCGATGACACTGCCCTCTACGAAGAGATTCACTCTCTAACACAAAGCAAGGAAGCAATTATAATTGGGGACTTTAATTGCCCTAACATTGACTGGGGACTGATGACTGGAGATCAAGAGGGTAACAGGCTTTTAGAAATGGTGGAGGATTCGTTCCTCACACAAGTTGTAACTCAACCAACAAGAGAAAACAATCTGCTGGATCTGGTATTAGTAAGCGACCCCGACCTCATTCGCGACTGTACAGTTGGTGAGAAACTTAATGGGTGCGATCACCACTTAATCCGTTTTAATATCAACATATGTCACAAACTCGTAGATAATCCATCAGTGATACCAGATTACAAAAAAGGAAATTTCAACTTAGCCCGTGCACTGCTTCCCCCTACGACCTGGGACCAACTTGGCATCACCGACAATACAATCGACAACGCGTGGAACGTCTTCAAAGATAAGCTGTTGCAAGTAGAGAAGGCTACAGTGCCTACGAAATCCAGGCGAGTAAATGGGGCCGTAGATCCACCGTGGATGACCAGAGAAATAAAAAGGGCAGTAAACCTAAAAAAAAGGAATTATAATTTGATGAAAGAGAATGCTACGGCCGAAGCCAGCACACAGTACCACAACAGCCTCAGAGCTTGTCGCAGCCTTATTCGGAGTAGCAAACGCAACTATGAAAAGCAAATAGCGCGAAATAAAAAATAAATCAAAGAAATTCTTCACATACATAAGATCGAAAAATAAAGTAAAATCAAATATTGGTCCACTGACAGACGAGACTGGATCTGTAACTCAGGACAGTAAACAGATGGCCAGAATCCTCAACAGTAACTTCGCATCCGTATTCACAGTCGAGGACATCGAAACCATTCCCGAGAGCCCTGCCCCGCCGAGTGAGATCACGCCGCTGGAAATTGACTCAATATGCGACCAAGAAGTAAAACAGTACTTGGACAAACTCGACACGAACAAGTCAACGGGACCCGACAGTTTGTCCCCGCGGTTATTAAAAGAGCTTAAACAACAAATACTTCAACCACTCACTACCATATTCAACCGGTCAGTTCAACTAAACAAGGTCCCGGAAGACTGGAAGATGGCGAACGTAACACCGATTTTCAAAAAAGGAGACAAAAGCGTTGCATTAAACTACAGGCCCATAAGTTTGACATCAGTGGCAGGAAAAATACTCGAAAAGATTATTAGAGATAAACTTGTTAAGTTTCTAGAAAACAATAATGTAATCTCCGACACCCAGCATGGCTTCAGAAACAAGCGCTCCTGCCTAACGAATTTATTAGACTTCTTCCAAGGTATATATAAGAACTGGGATGCCCACATCCCCAGTGATGTTATATACCTGGACTTTCAGAAAGCCTTCGACAAGGTACCGCACGAGCGACTCTTTAAGAAACTGCACTCGGCGGGCATCGGAGCCAATCTGATCGCGTGGATAAGAGATTGGCTCACCGACAGAAAACAACGAGTACTACTCAACGGACAGCCTTCCGATTGGCTACCAGTCACTAGTGGAGTGCCTCATGGGTCAGTGCTGGGACCCATCCTCTTTATCATATATATCAATGACCTAGAATCAGGACTGAAATCCACAATATCGAAATTTGCAGATGACACCAAGGTGGGTGGAGATGCCCTCACAAAGACCGACTGCGAAATCATTCAGAAAGACCTCAATCACATTATCGAATGGTCGGAAAAATGGCAAATGTCTTTTAATGTTGACAAATGCAAAGTCATGCACATTGGGTCCCAAAATAGTAACCACACATACATCATGAATGGGAGACCTCTGCAAGCGATGCAGGAGGAAAAGGATCTTGGAGTCACTATCAGCAGTGACCTGAAACACGCGAATCACTGTAAAAAGCATACAACAAGGCCAACATTATGCTCGGGTTCATAGCGAGGAACTTCGAGTGTAAAACACCAGACGTGATGCTATCCTTGTATAATTCCATGGTAAGACCGCACCTCGAGTATGCAGTGCAGTTCTGGTCTCCCAATTACAGAAAGGACATTGCTTTACTGGAAAGGATTCAACGACGCGCCACAAAGATGATTCCAACCTTAAGGGCTCAACCGTACGAGGAACGACTCAAGCGACTCAATCTCTTTACATTGGAGAAAAGACGCCTACGAGGGGATATGATTCAAGTCTTCAAGTATCTAAAAAGTTCAATAACGTCGATTACTCCAAATTCTTTGAACTGCAAACCAACTCAAGAACTAGAAATAACGGTTTACCCATTCAGTCGAGTCGATGTAACACAGACATTGGAAGGAGTTTCTTTTCAAACCGAGTCATCCGCCACTGGAACAATCTTCCCTCAGAAGTAGTAAATGCGAATACCATCAACTCCTTCAAATATAGAATCGACCGTCATTTCGCTGCGTCAGGAGTAAACTGAATAACGAGGGGCTTCCATCTGCTCCTCAATATCGAGGTGCTTTCATCTGCTCACCAAGCCCCAAGTGGCGGTCGAGCAGATTAAATCACCCAAGCGGGCGACCTCGTAATGAGCCAATAGGCTTTCTGTTGCCTGCATTTCCATGTTTCCATGTTTCCATGTTTCCTTACTATCTTCTCTTTTTCTTCCTCCCATCTTTCCTTCGTTTCATTCTTCCTTCCTAACCTCTCTTCTTCCTCCTCCTTCTTTCCTCCTTCCTTCTCTTCTTTCCTCCCTTCTTCGTTTCTTAAGCATATGCTCCTTCAGGTCCTTCACCCTCCATTTCCCTCTCCCTAATTCTTCTCCCCCTCCCTCCCCCCTCTGTCTGTCTCTCAGCTCTTCATACTCCTTCGTCACTCCCTCTCTACTCTCTCACTCACTCCTTCATTCCCTCCTTTCCTCCAGTCATTCATTTTCTTCTCTCTTCCTCTCACTTTTTCTTCCTTCCATCCACTAAATTTCTCTCTCTCTTCCTTCCTTCCTTGCACACTAACTCTTCCTCCAGGCATTGGAAGGAGTTTCTTTTCAAACCGAGTCATCCGCGACTGGAACAATCTTCCCTCAGAAGTAGTAAATGCGAATACCATCAACTCCTTCAAATATAGAATCGATCGTCATTTCGCTGCGTCGGGAGTAAACTGAATAACGAGGTGCTTTCATCTGCTCCTCAAGCCCCTAGTGGCAGTCGAGCAGATTAATCACCCAAGCGGGCGACCTCGTAATGAGCCAATAGACTTTCTGTTGCCTGCATTTCCATGTTTCCATGTTTCCTCCTCCACTCATTTATTATCTCTTACTTTACTCACCCTCTCTTACCTCTTCCTTCTATCCACTTTCTCCTTCCTTCCTTCCTTCCTTGCACTCTCGCCCTTCCTCCTCCTCCTCCTCCTCCTCCTCTTCCCTTGTGGCAGCAGTCCCGCAAGACCTGTGTAACCGGTGGTCCCTGTGCGTCCAACACCCGTGGGAACCTGAGAGAGAGAGAGAGAGAGAGAGAGAGAGAGAGAGAGAGAGAGAGAGGACAATGGACTGGCAGAGACAAGTAGTACGCGAACACACACACACACACACACACACACACACACACACACATCTATAGAACAAGAAACGCATCCAGAGAGAGAGAGAGAGAGAGAGAGAGAGAGAGAGAGAGAGAGAGAGAGAGAGAGAGGGTCAGAAGGGAAACACGCTGGAAACGACATAATAATTGAGAGAGGATTTCCTGTTCGTGTGTGTGTGTGTGTGTGTGTGTGTGTGTTCTATGAATATTCAGATTAGTGAGAAAAAGCACAGGTGTTACGAAGGAAGGATGGAAAGAATAAAGGAAAGAAAAATAAAAGATGATGTAATGGAAGAAGCGGTTATAAGGAGTGTAGGAAGGAAAGGAAGGAAGGAGAGGAAGGAAGGAAATTGGGCAAACTATCAGTTATGAGGAGGAGGAGAATAAGAGGAGGAGGAGGAGGAGGAGGAGGAGGAGGAGGAGGAGGGTGTGGTCAGCTGGTCTTTATGCCCTTCTCTAACGGATCACCATATGCCGAGAGAGAGAGAGAGAGAGAGAGAGAGAGAGAGAGAGAGAGAGAGAGAGAGAGAGAGAGAGAGAGAGAGAGAGAGAGAGAGAGAGAGAGGAGAGAATATCCAAAATGCAAATGGATTCATGATGAGGTGGAGATTAATATTTTCCGAGGAGGAGGAGGAGGAGGAATAGGAGGAGGAGGAGGAGGAGGAAGAGGAAGAGGAGGAGGAGGATTCAATTATTCTGGGGTGACAAAACGAGATTGGGAAGAGCATTGTAAGAAAGGAAGAGTGGGAAAAAGAATGAGAGAGAGAGAGAGAGAGAGAGAGAGAGAGAGAGAGAGAGAGAGAGAGAGAGAGAGAGAGAGAGAGAGAGAGAAGGATGAGACGCTATAGTAATCTTCCCATTGTAAAGAAGTGATTCAGTTTGCAGAAAATAATACAATGAAGATATATTTTTTGTCTGCTTGGTATTTTTTTTTCCTTTCTCAATTCCTAAATCTTTGTAAAGGTCTGTCTCCTATCTGTCTATCTTTCTATCTATCTGTCTGTCTGTTTGTCTATCTATCTATCTATATATCTGTCTGTTTATCTATCAATCTGTCTATCTGTTTCACAATATATTTCTGTTAACATTAATTTCTACTTGAACGAAAAAAAAAAATCTACCTACTCTTAAATGATTCTCTTTGTACCATTAGTAGTAACAAATGTACGGAAGTGGGGGTTGCCTCAGCGGGGGGGACTGGAAGTGGGGGTTGGGGGGGTGAGCGGGGGGGTTACGGGAGTGGGGGTAATTTGCGGGGGGGTTACGGAAGAGGGGGTATCTAGACCCCCCCCCTAACCCCCCCCCCTCCACACCCATCTCTTTTACCTTTCACCTCATCTCACCCCCTCTCGGACTAGCGTACGGAAGCGAGAAGGTGACGGGAGTAGGGGTGCCCAGCAGGGAGGGAGGGGGGGGGGGGGTGACGGGAGAAGGGATACTTGAAGGGTTAAGATAAGATCTTTCTTTGACCCTCGAATGACCACCAGATTATAATCACGGAAAAGGTTAAGGACATTAGGTTAATGACCAGGCTGAAATATGAATTTACTCTCAAATGCAAGTCCGAAAATAAAATAAAAAATCGCCATTGAACGTAAGACTCGATAAATTATTTAAGTTTTTGCTGGATGTATTGTATCATTATCTTCTTATTTCTCATTTCTCAACTTGTTTCTTCTTATTTCTTTCCTCAACTTATATATATTTTTTTTTTACTCCGGTTATTTGGTGCCATCTAACCCTAAACACTGCAGCACCAAGTCTTTTTTTTTCTGATCGAATTTAATTTTTCCGTGAAAAGGGACTGTGTGTGTGTGTGTTTGTGTGTGTGTGTGTGTGTGTGTGTGTGTGTGTTTTTCATTCCCTCCGATTCTTGAAATCTGCGGCTAATCGAAATTTTGTGGGGCATCTTTTTAGCCGATTATATGCTCCGAAGCGGAATTTAGTGAGGATTCTTATGGTATCTTCAAATTCCTCATACGTCTATTAGTTCCCGAGTTACACCGAGAAAACTGAATTTTTTTTTCTCGTCAGAGCAGCATAACAAATAAAAAACACTCATTAATTAATGTCTTATATCTCATTTCTTAACTTATTTCTTCTTATTTCTTTCTCAACTTGCATTTCTTTATATTTTCTGCCTGCTCTTCGGTGTCATATGACCTTGACGCATCGAGTTTACCTTTTCCGTGAAAAGGGATCGTGTGTGTGTGTGTGTGTGTGTGTGTGTGTGTGTGTGTGTGTGTGTGTGTTCCATTCCTCGATTCTTGAGAAATCTGCGGCTAGCTCGAAATTTTAGGGCCATCTTTTAGCCGATTATATGCTCGAAGCGGAATTTAGTGAGGATTCTTATGGTATCTTCAAATTCCTCATACGTCTATTAGTTCCCGAGTTACACCGAGAAAACTGAATTTTTTTTCTCGTCAGAGTAGCATAACAAGTAAAAACACTCATTAATTAAGATAATATCTCATTTCTTCTTATTTCTTATTTTCTCAACTTGCATTTCTTTATATTTTTCTGCCTGCTCTTCGGTGTCATATGACCTTAGAATGACGCATCGAGATTGTTTTCCGTGAAAAGGTTAAGGACATTAGGTGTGTGACCAGGTGTGTGAATTTACTCTCTAATGCAAGTCCGAAAATAAAATAAAAATCGCCATTGAACGTAAGACTCGATAAATTATTTAAGCGGAATTTTGCTGGATGATTGTATCATTATCTTCTTATTTCTCATTTCTCAACTAGTTTCTTCGTATTTCTTTCCTCAACTGATATATATTTTTTTCTCTCGTCAGAGTAGCATAACAAATAAAAATCACTCATTACCAATGTCTTTTATTTCATTTTGCATTAATGTCTTATATCTCATTTCTTAACTTCGGTGTCATATGACCTTAGACGTTGCCGCATCGAGTTTACCTTTTTCCGTGAAAAAGGGATCATGTGTGTGTGTGTGTGTGTGTGTGTGTTCCATTCCCCTCCGATTCTTGAGAAATCTGCGGCTAGCTCGAAATTTTGTGGGCCATCTTTTTTAGCCGATTATATGCTCCGAAGCGGAATTTAGTGAGGATTCTTATGGTATCTTCAAATTCCTCATACGTCTATTAGTTCCCGAGTTACACCGAGAAAACTGATTTTTTTTCTCTCGTCAGAGTAGCATAACAAATAAAAATCACTCATTAATTAATGTCTTATATTTCATTTCTTAACTTATTTCTTCTTATTTCTTTTCTCAACTTGCATTTCTTTATATTTTCTGCCTGCTCTTCGGTGTCATATGACCTTAGACGTTGCCGCATCGAGTTTACTTTTGTGCGTGAAAAAGTGATCGGGTGTGTGTGTGTGTGTGTGTGTGTGTGTGTGTGTGTGTGTGTGTGTGTGTGTGTGTGTTCCATTCCCCTCTGATTCTTGAGAAATCTGCTGCTTGCTCAAAATTTTGTGGGCCAACTTTTTAGCCGAATATATGTTCCGAAGCGGAATTTAGTGAGGATTCTTATGGTATCTTCAAATTCCTCATGCGTCTATTAGTTCCCGAGTTACACCGAGAAAACTGAATGTTATTCTCTCGTCAGAGTATCCTAACAAATAAAAATCGCTCAGAGCTCCTCATCTACGTTCCTTAGAAAGATTGCCATATGTTACTATTAAGAAACTTATCCCAACAACTGCAAATTTGACGCACTTTCATCGAAAACTTAATTTTAATAATTTTATTTACTTTTATGGCGCGTTTCGCGTCATCGTCCGCCAGAACCTTTTACCCTTGATGACATGAAATGCGTCATCGTGCGCGAGAGGTTAAATAAGTCAGATTTATCTCAAATTCACTGTCTGGGCAGACAAATATTCGGAAAAGAGAAGGCAAACCAGTTTGTAGATATATATAAATATGCCGTATATTCACGTCCTTATGGATATCTTCTTGTTGATTAGGGTTTAAATACTCCTGAATCCTACAGTTTCGCTCAAACATTGTTGGAGAGCCTCCCAGATGAACGCGTATTCCAATGGTGAACTCCAGGAAAAGGAACTCTTACACGTTCTATACTCCCAACATAACGAACCCTATGGTTTAAGCTCTCAGCTACTTCTGATCTTACTCTCTTAAGCCTTTGCAGTTACTTTCTTAAACCATCGAAGCCCGCCTTCCTGAAGTCAGGTATTAAGTCTTGTTTCTGCTGACTCTATCCTCCCATTTAATATTAAATTTAATTTCCTTATGATCACTGTTACCTAATGAACCCCAACCTCAATGTTGCTTATTATGTCCTCTTTATTAGTTAACAACAAATCCAAAATATTTTCTTCCCTCGTTCGCACTGTTTTGTATATAGAACGAACTTACATTAGCTGAACCCACACTCCTGGAAGAAGCTAAAATTTTCTAAAGGCTACAATAAAATCAATATGACCGATGAAGATACGGCACGTCACAATGAACAAACTCACTGTCTTCTCTGTAAATACGGGTTTTAAAAGGTAAAGGAGTAAAACATCATGACCATGAAAAATCAGGAAACAATTACATTGAAGCTTATTGTAATAGATGCAACCTTCAAATGAAAAAATCACAAATTGCAGCGTACTCTCATTGCACATTATGCGGATTACGACATGACGTTAATCCCGCGTGAATTAACGCTACCTGGCTTTGAAAATCAAACTAAGACCAAAACATTCAGTTCAGAATACCATGAAGTCATCATAAATGACTTGAGATTTATTGACACGTATGTCTTTATGTCTGGTTCACTCGCGGCTTTAGCGAACCAATTCATCAGCACTGGGAACGAGCCCATGTGCACACAACAGATGTTGAAAGATGTGCCAGCACCTGCGTTACCATTATTGATCAAGGGAAAGCAGGTTTTTTGTTATGACTATATGGACTCGATGGAACGACTTTCTGAGACACGTCTTCCATCCCGCGAAGATTTTTTTCAATTCGCTTCAAGAAGCAGAACTTTCCGAAAGTGATTATAAACATGCTCAGAATGTTTGGAAAGTAGCTGGATGTCAGAGCCTGATGGACTATTTGTTGCTTTATGTAAAAGTGGATGTTGGCCTTCTATGTGATGTCTTCCTAGAGTGGAGAGGTATTTTGAAAACCCAGTGGAGGTTGGATATTGTAAATTATGTTAGCCTGCCAGGATTTGCCTATGACTCTTTTTGTTAAAAACACAGCAGGAATTAGAGATGCTTAGTAGCCCACACATATATCATTGCATTCAAACAAATGTGCGTGGGGCTACACAAGTGTTGTGCGTCGTTTTGTACGCACCAATAACATCTACACGAACCCTCAGTTTAATCCAAAACATGATAGAAACACTTTCCTTTCATATCTTGACTTCAACAGTCTTTATCCCACTGTAATACAAGAGAAGTTACCATGTGGAGATATGAGAAAACTAGATGAGACAGAAATGCACTGGTTTTTGAGCGGGAGGGGGGCTAGGTCAATCAAGCAACCGATGGCGATTTTGGATACCTCATTCTGTGCAATACTGAGGCTGTCTCACGTGAAGTCATTGAGAAAACGGATGACCTCCCACTGACCATCAGAAGACACAATATCATCAATAGAGATATATCGTCAGCCGCACACGAATGGTATGGAAGAAGAAAACCGTCCAGTACCGTGTAAGAACATAAAACAGATTGGAACACATGTTGCTCAGAGAAAATACTGTTTGCTCTGTCCCTCCTTAAACTGCTATTCAACTAGGCCGGGTTGTTAAAAGTGCATGCTATTTATATGTTTAAGCAAAAGCACTTTCTTGCGGACTTCATTCAGGATAACATAGAAGCCCGCAAAAGTGCTACTTGCCCTATCAAGAAAACTGCAATCAAGTGTATTTCAAACAGCATTTTTGGTCGATACCTGATGAACGCGGCCAAATATAGTGAAGACATAGATATTGTCACCAACCGCGAAAAGTTTTTGAAGCTGGCTCGAAGTCCTTACTTTAAACGCGTTGTACCCTCAATGATGGTCATGTAGTTGTAGTTCGCCATAAGAAATATTCACAGGCGAATCATCCAAACTACATTGGCTACTACGTCCTAGAGCTGTCCAAGCTGCGACTATATGATTTCTTTTACAGTATCATGAAGGCTCATTACGGGGATCGGGCGAAACTAGTGTATTGTGACACTGATTCCTTAATAACAGAAACTGAAACTCCTGATCTATTAACAGAGTACTCGCAGGAACCCTTTAAAAGCTATATAGACACAAGTAACTTTAGCTCCTCACATTCCTTGTACAACACAGACAACAAAGGCAAGCTCGGATTTCTCAAGTCTGAAGTGAGGGAAAGAACCATCTCAGAATTTGTAGGTGTAAGAACAAAGTGCTACTCCATCCCCATGGCAGACAGTGACCGGTTGAGTTCAGCTAAGAGCGTTCCAAAGCTCATAAAGAAAAAAAATTGCTCATCAGCGATACAAAGACGTCCTATTCCAGAAGCAAACATTTACCTTTGGCTATCAGGGATTCACAGTGCGTAATGGACGAATGAGTACAGTAAAATATCCCAAGAGAGGTATATCTGTAGTTCAGGACAAAAGAAACTGCTTTACCACCTTGGAGATACGAACTTACGGTCATCCCTATAATTCTACAGGGTAGAGGAGGAGGAAGAGAAGGAAGCTGTAATCATAATTTGACCAAATTCCAATAAACATTGAGTTTGTTTGACTTGTTTATATGTCCTTTATCAAAAAATGAATGAAAAAAACAATAATTGTCTTAAAATTTATTCGATTTGTGGAAACATGTAGACAAAACGCGTCTATGTTTCGATCTGGCTCATATAAAAAAAAAAAAAAAAGACTCGCGAAATGTGCGCGGCGGCGGCAGCAGCGGGTCCTGCGGCGACATCATGCGACGACAGGATGCGACAGGATTGCGTGGGCTCGGGGCGGGGCGGGGCGGCAGCACTGGGGCTAGTGGTGGTGACGAGTGAGGTCCTGTATGGAGCCAGACCACTGATTTAAGCGTGTTATACAAACCACGATAAAGGAACTAGAAAATTATTTATGCTGAGAATAGCTTCGTTAAATGTAATACACTTCAATATGAAAAATCAATAAAGTCAATACTTACTTTTTATGAACACGTGTTAAATGTTTGATGTCATACGGGCATTATAAACTTGCTGTAAGCGAATCTCATCACGTGTTCATCATTCCTCGAATATTCGGTCTTGGAAAACTCCATACAATTTTTTTCAAGAGTTTCTCTTACACCCAAGTGTGAAACATTGTAGGCAAAGTACACGACATTAGCCCCGCACATCGCTTCTCGTGCTTTGAAGTCGAAATGCATTTTTATATATCCTGAGCCCAGGGTAAGCAATATATTTAAAATAATCAGAGTATAATTTGAGGTCGAGAGCATAACTATCTAAGAACACTATCATGTCCGGTTCATAGTAGAGACAAATCCAGTGTCTCATTTCTCTTTTAGAATAACTTGGTAGCGTGCTACCCCGCCCGCCCCGCCCCGAGCCCACGCAATCCTGTCGCATCCTGTCGTCGCATGATGTCGCCGCAGGACCTGCTGCCGCCGCCGCGCACATTTCATGAGTCTTTTTTTTTTTTTAAATGAGCCAGATCGAAACATAGACGCGTTGTGTCTACATGTTTCCACAAACCGAATACATCTTCAGACAATTATTGAGTTTTTTCATTCATTTTTGATAAAGGACATATAAACAAGTCAAACAAACTCAATGTTTATTGGAATTTGGTCAAATTATGATTACAGCTTCCTTCTTCCTCCTCCTCCTCTACCCTGTAGAATTATCGGGATGACCGTAAGGTCGTAACTCCAAGGTGCTAAAGCAGTGTCTTTTGTCCTGAACTACAGATATCCTCTCTTGGGATATTTTACTGTACTCATTCGTCCATTACGCACTGTGAATCCCTGATAGCCAAAGGTAAATGTTTGCTTCTGGAATAGGACGTCTTTGTATCGCTGATGAGCAATTTTTTTTCTTTATGAGCTTTGGAACGCTCTTAGCTGAACTCAACCGGTCACTGTCTGCCATGGGGATGGAGTAGCACTTTGTTCTTACACCTACAAATTCTGAGATGGTTCTTTCCCTCACTTCAGACTTGAGAAATCCGAGCTTGCCTTTGTTGTCTGTGTTGTACAAGGAATGTGAGGAGCTAAAGTTACTTGTGTCTATATAGCTTTTAAAGGGTTCCTGCGAGTACTCTGTTAATAGATCAGGAGTTTCAGTTTCTGTTATTAAGGAATCAGTGTCACAATACACTAGTTTCGCCCGATCCCGTAATGAGCCTTCATGATACTGTAAAAGAAATCATATAGTCGCAGCTTGGACAGCTCTAGGACGTAGTAGCCAATGTAGTTTGGATGATTCGCCTGTGAATATTTCTTATGGCGAACTACAACTACATGACCATCATTGAGGGTACAACGCGTTTAAAGTAAGGACTTCAGGCCAGCTTCAAAACTTTTCGCGGTTGGTGACAATATCTATGTCTTCACTATATTTGGCCGCGTTCATCAGGTATCGACCAAAAATGCTGTTTGAAATACACTTGATTGCAGTTTTCTTGATAGGGCAAGTAGCACTTTGCGGGCTTCTATGTTATCCTGAATGAAGTCCGCAAGAAAGTGCTTGCTTAAACATATAAATAGCATGCACTTTTAACAACCCGGCCTAGTTGAATAGCAGTTTAAGGAGGACAGAGCAAACAGTATTTTCTCCTGAGCAACATGTGTTCCAATCTGTTTTATGTTCTTACACGGTACTGGACGGTTTTCTTCATACCATTCGTGTGCGGCTGACGATATATCTCTATTGATGATATTGTGTCTTCTGATGGTCAGTGGGAGTCATCCGTTTTCTCAATGACTTCACGTGAGACAGCCTCAGTATTGCACAGAATGAGGTATCCAAAATCGCCATCGGTTGCTTGATTGACCTAGCCCCCCTCCCGCTCAAAAACCAGTGCATTTCTGTCTCATCTAGTTTTCTCATATCTCCACATGGTAACTTCTCTTGTATTACAGTGGGATAAAGACTGTTGAAGTCAAGATATGAAAGGAAAGTGTTTCTATCATGTTTTGGATTAAACTGAGGGTTCGTGTAGATGTTATTGGTGCGTACAAAACGACGCACAACACTTGTGTAGCACCAACGCACATTTGTTTGAATGCAATGATATATGTGTGGGCTACTAAGCATCTCTAATTCCTGCTGTGTTTTTAACAGAAAAGAGTCATAGGCAAATCCTGGCAGGCTAACATAATTTACAATATCCAACCTCCACTGTGTTTTCAAAATACCTCTCCCCTCTAGGAAGACATCACATAGAAGGCCAACATCCACTTTTACATAAAGCAACAAATAGTCCATCAGGCTCTGACATCCAGCTACTTTCCAAACATTCTGAGCATGTTTATAATCACTTTCGGAAAGTTCTGCTTCTTGAAGCGAATTGAAAAAAATCTTCGCGGGATGGAAGACGTGTCTCAGAAAGTCGTTCCATCGAGTCCATATAGTCATAACAAAAAACCTGCTTTCCCTTGATCAATAATGGTAACGCAGGTGCTGGCACATCTTTCAACATCTGTTGTGTGCACATGGGCTCGTTCCCAGTGCTGATGAATTGGTTCGCTAAAGCCGCGAGTGAACCAGACATAAAGACATACGTGTCAATAAATCTCAAGTCATTTATGATGACTTCATGGTATTTCTGAACTGAATGTTTTGGTCTTAGTTTGATTTTCAAAGCCAGGTAGCGTTAATTCACGCGGGATTAACGTCATGTCGTAATCCGCATAATGTGCAATGAGAGTACGCTGCAATTTGTGATTTTTTTCATTTGAAGGTTGCATCTATTACAATAAGCTTCAATGTAATTGTTTCCTGATTTTTCATGGTCATGATGTTTTACTCCTTTACCTTTTAAAACCCGTATTTACAGAGAAGACAGTGAGTTTGTTCATTGTGACGTGCCGTATCTTCATCGGTCATATTGATTTTATTGTAGCCTTTAGAAAATTTTAGCTTCTTCCAGGAGTGTGGGTTCAGCTAATGTAAGTTCGTTCTATATACAAAACAGTGCGAACGAGGGAAGAAAATATTTTGGATTTGTTGTTAACTAATAAAGAGGACATAATAAGCAACATTGAGGTTGGGGGTTCATTAGGTAACAGTGATCATAAGGAAATTAAATTTAATATTAAATGGGAGGATAGAGTCAGCAGAAACAAGACTTAACCTGACTTCAGGAAGGCGGGCTTCGATGGTTTAAGAAAGTAACTGCAAAGGCTTAAGAGAGTAAGATCAGAAGTAGCTGAGAGCTTAAACCATAGGGTTCGTTATGTTGGGAGTATAGAACGTGTAAGAGTTCCTTTTTCCTGGAGTTCACCATTGAAATACGCGTTCACCTGGGAGCTCTCCAACAATGTTTGAGCGAAACTGTAGGGATTCAGGAGTATTTAAACCCTAATCAACAAGAAGATATCCATAAGGACGTGAATATACGGCATATTTATATATATCTACAAACTGGTTTGCCTTCTCTTTTCCGAATATTTGTCTGCCCAGACAGTGAATTTGAGATAAATCTGACTTATTTAACCCTCTCGCACGATGACGCATTTCATGTCATCAAGGGTAAAAGGTTCTGGCGGACGATGACGCGAAACGCGCCATAAAAGTAAATAAAATTATTAAAAATTAAGTTTTCGATGAAAGTGCGTCAAATTTGCAGTTGTTGGGATAAGTTTCTTAATAGTAACATATGGCAATCTTTCTAAGGAACGTAGATGAGGAGCTCTGAGCGATTTTTATTTGTTAGGATACTCTGACGAGAGAATAACATTCAGTTTTCTCGGTGTAACTCGGGAACTAATAGACGCATGAGGAATTTGAAGATACCATAAGAATCCTCACTAAATTCCGCTTCGGAGCATATATTCGGCTAAAAAAGTTGGCCCACAAAATTTTGAGCAAGCAGCAGATTTCAAGAATCAGAGGGAATGGAACACACACACACACACACACACACACACACACACACACACACACACATGATCCCTTTTCACGGAAAAGGTAAACTCGATGCGGCAACGTCTAAGGTCATATGACACCGAAGAGCAGGCAGAAAATATAAAGAAATGCAAGTTGAGAAAAGAAATAAGAAGAAATAAGTTAAGAAATGAGATATAAGACATTAATTAATGAGTGATTTTTATTTGTTAAGCTACTCTGACGAGAGAAAAAAAATTCAGTTTTCTCGGTGTAACTCGGGAACTAATAGACGTATGAGGAATTTGAAGATACCATAAGAATCCTCACTAAATTCCGCTTCGGAGCATATAATCGGCTAAAAAGATGGCCCACAAAATTTCGAGCTAGCCGCAGATGTCTCAAGAATCGGAGGGAATGGAACACACACACACACACACACACACACACACATTACGATCCCTTTTTCACGGAAAAGGTAAATCGATGCGGCAACGCCTAAGGTCATATGACATCGAAGTTAAGAAATGAGATATAAGACATTAATTAATGCAAAATCAGAAAAAAAGACTTGGTGCTGCAGTGTTTAGGTTAGATGGCACCAAATAACCGGAGTAAAAAAATATATAAGTTGAGGAAAGAAATAAGAAGAAACAAGTTGAGAAATGAGAAATAAGAAGATAATGATACAATACATCCAGCAAAACTTAAATAATTTATCGAGTCTTACGTTCAATGGCGATTTTTATTTTATTTTCGGACTTGCATTAGAGAGTAAATTCATATTTCAGCCTGGTCATTAACCTAATGTCCTTAACCTTTTCCGTGATTACAATCTCGTGGTCATTCGAGGGTCAAAGAAAGATCTTATCTTAACCCTTCAAGTATCCCTTCTCCCGTCGCCGCCCGCCCTCCCTGCTGGGCACCCCTACCGAGAGAAAAAAAAATCAGTTTTCTCGGTGTAACTCGGGAACTAATAGACGTATGAGGAATTTGAAGATACCATAAGAATCCTCACTAAATTCCGCTTCGGAGCATATAATCGGCTAAAAAAGATGGCCCACAAAATTTCGAGCTAGCCGCAGATTTCTCAAGAATCGGAGGGAATGGAACACACACACACACACACACACACACACACACACACACACACACACACACACATTATCCCTTTTTCACGGAAAAAGGTAAATTCGATGCGGCAACGCCTAAGGTCATATGACATCGAAGAGCATGCAGAAAATATAAAGAAATGCAAGTTGAGAAAAGAAATAATAAGAAAGAAGTTAAGAAATGAGATATAAGACATTAATTAATGCAAAATCAGAAAAAAAAGACTTGGTGCTGCAGTGTTTAGGGTTAGATGGCACCAAATAACCGGAGTAAAAAAAATATATTTAAGTTGAGGAAAGAAATAAGAAGAAACAAGTTGAGAAATGAGAAATAAGAAGATAATGATACAATACATCCAGCAAAAACTTAAATAATTTATCGAGTCTTACGTTCAATGGCGATTTTTTATTTTATTTTCGGACTTGCATTAGAGAGTAAATTCATATTTCAGCCTGGTCATTAACCTAATGTCCTTAACCTTTTCCGTGATTATAATCTCGTGGTCATTCGAGGGTCAAAGAAAGATCTTATCTTAACCCTTCAAGTATCCCTTCTCCCGTCACCCCCTCCCCCTCCTGCTGGGCACCCTTCTCCTGTCACCTTCTCGCTTCCGTACGCTAGTCCGAGTGGGGGGTGAGGGGATGAGGGGGGAAAAGGTAAAGAGATGGGTGTGGAGGGGGGTTAGGAGGGGGTCCAGATACCCCTGCCCGTAACCCCGCAAATTACCCCCACTCCCGTAACCCCCCCGCTCACCCCCCCAACCCCCACGTCCAGTCCCCCCCACGTCCCGTCCCCCCCACTTCCGTACATTTGTTACTACTAAGCACACACCCTTCCCGTGGCCTCGCCCAGCGTCTTATAGTTATCTGTGGAGGACTCGTTTCAGTGGCTGCAGGTCTTAACTACTCATCAGTGCCAAAAAAACTAACATTTTCCTCCTTCCCTTACCATTATCAATAAGCTCACCAATATCAGTTCGAAGAGGTCATATGGAGGTGGTCATGAACTGAAGCGAAGGTCTGCGAATTCTTCCTCTGTTCCCGGCGTTGAGGGGCATGAAAGCGGCCCTCTTAGTAAGGCTAGACAAGCTGCCTCCTCCTCTGTTCCCAGCGCAAAGGGACATGTTAGCGGCCCTCTTAGTAAGGCATAGACACGCTGCCTCCTCCTATGTTCCCAGCGCAAAGGGACATGTTAGCGGCCCTCTTAGTAAGGCTAGACACGCTGCCTCCTCCTCTGTTCCCAGCGCAAAGGGGCATGAAAGCGGCCCTCTTAGTAAGGCATATACACGCTGCCTCCTTCTCTGTTCCCAGCGCAAAGGGGCATGAAAGCGGCCCTCTTAGTAAGGCATTGACACGCTGCCTCCTCCTATGTTCCCAGCGCAAAGGGGCATGTAAGCGGCCCTCTAAGTAAGGCATTGACACGCTGCCTCCTCCTATGTTCCCAGCGCAAAGGGACATGAAAGCGGCCCTCTAAGTAAGCGTTAAAGGACACTTCAGTTGCGGACTTTTCTTGAGTGACGTGTTAGCAGCTCTCCAAGTGAGCCGAAGATACGCTCACTTCTCTGCTCATAGTGTTAAGGGACATTTTAGCAGGTTACTTTTCTTAAGGGACATGGCTTTTCTGTTCCCTTCTTGGTAGCGTTAGCAACCCAACAAGTAAGACAAAGACCCAAGAGTTAAAATAAGAGGGGCATGTGATGGTAAAGAGGCTAGAGAGCTAAATAACTCATAGGGGTGTCTTTTCTCAGTGATTCTGCATCCAGCTTGTCATATCTGTTTTTGAAAGAGTTCACGCTGGGGCTCTCTACAACACTGCAAGGGAGATTGTTCCATTTGGTCACCACCCTGGCATCGAAGTTCCTCCTCTTTGTCGTTTGGTACCTCTTCTTTGCAAGCTTGAGGCGGTGACCCGTTGTTAAGAGTAATACGATTTAGCAGTAACACGATTTGCCGCCTCTTCTGTTCCCTGCGTCCAACGTCGTGTGGGTATGCAAGGACGCACGCGGGTAACAATGAGGTGACCACTCGCTATAGATTCCCGGAACAGCAACAAACGCAGAGTCGGATGACCCCTGAATGTGCGGGACGGACGCGGCCAAGGACAACCTGCTCCCTCTTTCCTTCTCTCTCATTTCCTCTGTTTCTTTTATTTTTTGCCTGTCTTTTTCTGTCTGTCTCTTTTTCTTTGTCTCTGTCCTTTTTCCTCTGTCTGTTTTTCCCTGTCTTTGTCTCTGTTTACTTTTCTCCGTCTGTTCTTCTGCCTGTCTGTTGTTTTGCCTCTGTTTTCTGTCTTTTTTGTCTGTCTGTTTTTCTGTCTTTTTCGGCCTGTCTGCCTTTTGGTCTACCTGTTTCTCTGTCTGTCTGTCTCTGCATTTTTTTGTCGGTCGGTCGGTCGGTCGGTCTCTCTCTCTCTCTCTCTCTCTCTCTCTCTCTCTCCCCAGACGTCCCTTTCTCCTATTCTGAATGTCTCTTTCCCTCTCTTCTCCTTCAATGGCTCTCCCTTCCTCTTTGCTAATAAATTCTTCCTTGTCGCCGCTCCCCTTCCTCTCTTTCCTCTCTTCAGTAACCTTTCACTCTCTTCCTCTTTTGTGATTCTTTTCTTTGCCACCACGCGCGCATATTTCCCTTTCACACTAATATTTTCTTCCTCAGCGCTGTCCCTACCTTTTCCTCCTCTTCTCCTTGCTTCCATTACCTCCTCCGACCTCTTGTTTTTCCATCCTTCAGTAAGAATGTTTAGCGAATCCGGCACCTCAACATCTGTGGGCCGTGTGCACTCTCAATTACATGTCCTGTGTAATAATGGATTGTGGCAGACTCTCTTCCAAGATAAAGCCTTTCTTTCTCTCCATCTCCTTGGCTGTAATACCTCGCCAGAACAGAAGTAACTCTCATTGTCTCAACAGGAAAGTAATGGCTGTATCACTCTGGATAAATAGATAGATAGAGAGATAGTAGATAAATAGATAGATAGATAGACAAATAGCTAGACAGATAAAAAGATTGACAGACAGAAATACAGATAATTATAGTTAGATTTTTTTTTACAGCTAAGGAGACAGCACAAGGGCACAAAAAAAGGAAACAACAATTAAAAAAAGCCCGCTACTCGCTGCTCCTGTAAAGAATCCGAAGAGGTGGCCGAAAGAGCAGTCAATTACGTGAGAAGAAGTGTCCTGATACCTTCCTCTTGAATGATAGATAGATTATAGATAGATAGATATAATGATTCCTGGTGATGAAATGTAGTTTGTATATTGAAAAGAGGAATCTCAAAGGTAAAGAAAGAAGAAACAAAAGACTCGCTGGCTTTGGTATAATGTCAGGAATGAGTAAACAGAGGAGTGAGAAAAAAAATTACTCTTACAAAGTGAACAATTGATTTACAGAAAAGTGTGATAAAAACGAAAAAGAAAACAGTACTTCATATTTTAGGGCATTTTTTTTTATAACAAAGGAGACAGCTCAAGGGCACAAAAAAAGGAAACAATAATAAAAAAGCGCGCTACTCGCTGCTCCTAAAAAAAAAAAAAAAAAAAAAATTAAAAGAGGTGGCCGAAAGAGAGGTCAATTTCGGGAGGAGAGGTGTCCTGATACCCTCCAATGCTTTGTAACCGCTTAAAAAAAACCGATAGGATTAAGAACATAAGAACATAAGAACATAAGGAGTCTGCAAGAGGCCGGTTGGTCTATACAAGGCAGCTCCTGTAATCCTAATCCCACCTTACCTCACTACCCAAGAATTTGTCCAACCTTTTCTTGAATGCATCTATGGTATTGGTACCCACAACATGACTGCCAAACCTGTTTCACTCATCCACCACTCTGTTAGTAAACCAATTCTTGCTTAACTGTACCTAACTTAACGAGCCCCCCTTAGGCTGATCCATCCCCTGAGGAGTCGCTACCCATTGCACGTAAAGAGGGATGGAAAAAAAAATAATGTGTAGGTCATCCCTGTTTACCTTGTCTCGGCAGCATTTCACGTGTTTAAAATTTGCATAGGGACCGAAATTGAACTCTTTTATGGCCACTCTTCACTTTTCGCTTTGTGGGAGCAACAATTATGGGGGTCGTCGTGGGCTTTTAAAAAAGGGGTCGTCGTGTGGGCTGTAAAAAAAGGGTGGGGTCGTCGTGTGGGGCTGTAAAAAAGGGGTGGGTCGTCGTGTGGGGCTGTAAAAAAAAGGGTGGGGGTCGTCGTCTGTAAAAAAAAAGGGGTCGTCGTCTGGGTCTGTAAAAAAAAAAAGTGGGGTCGTCGTGGGGCTGTTAAAAAAAGGTGGGTCGTCGTGTGGGGCTGTAAAAAAGGTGGGGGTCGTCGTGTGGGCTGTAAAAAAAGGGGTGGGGGGTCGTCGTGGGGCTGTAAAAAAAGGTGGGGTCGTCGTGGGGCTGTAAAAAAAAGGGGTGGGGTCGTCGTGTGGGGCTGTAAAAAAAGGTGGGGTCGTCGTGTGGGGCTGAAAAAAAAAGGGGGGTGTGGGGTCGTCGTGTGGGGCTGTAAAAAAAAGGGGGGTGGGGGTCGTCGTGTGGGGCTGTAAAAAAAAAGGGGGGTGGGGGTCGTCGTGTGGGGCTGTAAAAAAAAGGGGGGTGGGGGTCGTCGGGTTGGGCTGTAAAAAAAAATAAGGGGTGGGGGTCGTCGTGTGGGGCTGTAAAAAAGGGGGTGGGGTCGTCGTGTGGGGCTGTAAAAAAAAGGTGGGGGTCGTCGTGGGGCTGTAAAAAAAAGGGGTGGGGGTCGTCGTGTGGGGCTGTAAAAAAAAGGGGGGTGGGGGTCGTCGTGTGGGGCTGTAAAAAAAAAGGGGTGGGGGTCGTCGTGTGGGGCTGTAAAAAAAAAGGGGGGTGGGGGTTGTCGTGTGGGGCTGTAAAAAAAAATAAGGGGTGGGGGTCGTTGTCTGGGTCTGTAAAAAAAAAGGGGTGGGGGTTGTCGTGGGGCTGTAAAAAATAAGGGGTGGGGGTCGTTGTCTGGGTCTGTAAAAAAAAAGGGGGGATGGGGTCGTCGTGTAGGGGGTCGTGGCTAGGGGTTTGTGATCAGACCTTTTTTCCCTCTTTTTCCTCTCTTTTCTCTTCCTATCTTTTCCTGTTTTTTTTCCTTTCATCCTCTTCTTTTGCTTCTTTCCCTCCCTTCCCTTTCTGTCTTTCTCTCCTTTCCTTTCATCTGCTTCCCTTTCTCCTTTCTTCCTATCCTCTTTTCCTCCCTTCCTCTTTTCATACTTTTCTTCTGTTTTTTTCCCCTTTTCCCTTTCTACTTTTCCCTCCCTTCCTTCCATCTGCTTCCTTTTTTCCTTCATTCCTATCTTCTTTTCCTCCCTTCCTCTTTTCATATCTTTCTTTTGTTTTTTCCCTTCCTCCCTTTCTACTTTTCCTTCCCTTCCTTCCATTTGCTTCCTTTTCCCCTTCCCTCTATCTTCTTTTTTCCCTTCCTCTTTGCATCCGTTTATTATGCTTGTTTTCAATTCCTATCTTTCCTTCCCTTCCCTTCCATTGGCATTCTTTTCTCCTTTCTTCCTCTCCTCTTTCCTCCTTGTATCCCCTTCCCCTTCTCTATCGTTCCCTCCCTTTCTATCATTTGCTTCCTTTTCCCCTTTCCTCCTATCTTCTTTTCCTTGGTCTTTCCTCTTCCTTCCGATCTTTTTTTCTCCTTTTCATCCTGCCCTGTAATCCGTACCGCCTCATATCGCCCATTCACTACCTTGGCTTAACCCGGTAGCTGCGGGGAATCATGTTTTTTAGGTTAGGTTAGGTTAGGCCCCTCTAAGTAAAATAATGAGCAAGAATCATCACTCACGCAAACCATTTCATAATATATATCAACGCATGTGTGATCAGTTTAAGCATCATCTATTTTGGGAGGTTGATATCATGGCAGAAATTTGGCCCGTCGCTGGTACACGGTAAAGCCGCAAATTTGGCCCGTCGCTGCTACACGGTAAAGCCGCAAATTTGGCCCGTCGCTGGTACACGGTAAAGCCGCAAACTTGGCCCGTCGCTGCTACCGGCTTAACGCTCTAACCCGCTATAACAGACCACCGCACCACGTGTTTATAAGGAGGTATGACAAACAACTAAATTTTGGACAAGTGAATATGTAAACAGTGGAGGCCAACCCAAACAACTGAGATAGTATATAACATGAATAAAGTGAAAATAAATGAAAAAAATAATATATTGTTAAAATAATCGAAGTGAAAGGAGTATGACACCGCCAGCGTGTTATGAATGATCCACAAAAAAAAAAAACATTAATCACTTGGCCACACACACACACACACACACACACACACACACACACACAAAAACAACCTCACTCACCCCACTCCCCACATCCACCTCAATCTCCCCGACACACACACAAACAAACAAACACACACACACACACACAAAAACAACAACCTACCCACTCACCCCCCGCTCCCCAAATACACCTCCAATCTCACCCCGACACACACACACACACACACACACACACACACACACACACACACACACACACACACACACAACAACAACAACCTACTCACTCACCCCCCGCTCCCCACATCCACCTCCAATCTCCCCCGACACACACACACACACACACACACACACACACACACACACACACACACAACAACAACATCCACCTCAATCTCCCCCCACACACACACACACACACACACACACACACACACACACACACACACACACACACACACACACACACACACACAACAACAACAACCTACCCACTCACCCCCCGCTCCCCACATCCACCTCCAATCTCCCCCCGACACACACACACACACACACACACACACACACACACACACACAACAACAAACTACTCACTCACCCCCCGCTCCCCACATCCACCTCCAATCTCCCCCGACACACACACACACACACACACACACACACACACACACACAACAACAACAACCTACCCACTCACCCCCCGCTCCCCACATCCACCTCCAATCTCCCCCCGACACACACACACACACACACACACACACACACACACACACACACACACACACACACACACGTCCTCCACCTTCGCCCCTCGTATCGGCCTCCACATAACTGGCCCCTTTTTCCTTTCATTTCACTAACGACACTTTTTTTTGTAATGAGTTTGTTCCTTAATTACTACTGCCCCTTTCCCCTTTACTGTTTGCTCACTTACCTCTGACCTTCTCTTCATTTTAATTTTCTTTCTTATGGAACATTTGCACTTTTTTTGCTTCTTCCCCTCTTCCCTTTCTATCTTTCTCTCCCTTTCTTCCATCTGCTTCCCTTCCTTCGTATCCTCCTTCCCTCCCTTCCTCTTTCCATCCGTTTATTATGCTCCTTTCCACTCTTCCCTTTTTATCTTTCCCTCCCTTTCTTCCATTTGCTTCCTTTTCCCCTTTATTCTAATCCTCTTTTCCTTCCTATCCTTTTTTCCTCTTTTTTTCTTCTTTTATCGTTCAAGGTCGCATTATTAAACATTTCGTCGTTCAAGCACATACATTTGACAAGGCTTTCGTATATATAGGAGTCGTGGGTCTTTCCATAGGTAGTGTTTTGACCCTGGTGGTAGTCTGACCCTTCTTCTGTACCGTGAGCTTAAAATACCACTCCACAGAACCTGACTGATATCCTTTCGGCCTTTGGAAGTAGTTGATGCAGGAGGTGGAAGCGGCGTCAAACATTACCAACCTATATATTTTCCGCTCTAATGCCAACGTAATGCGGATTTTGATGTTCATTTGATAATACATTTTAATCTAATTTTTCTTGCTACGGAGATGAGCACCGGAGCCACGCGTACCTGTAGCATATGCACCTTACTAGCCTAGGAGACATTTTCCGTCAATACATTAACACTTTATTATTTTTACGAGTTTCAGAATACTCCACCCGGCGCCAACATAAGCATTTAGTTCATCGCATTAAAACCATGCTAATTTAATTCCCTCCTCGCCAACAGTACATTTCCCATCACGAATTGCCGCATTATCTCCCTGTGCCGCGACTGATAGCTTCATTATGGGTGCTTCAAAGAGTGATTCGGCGCTATTTTTCACTGCACATCCGGGCGGAGAATGCGGCCTGATTGAAGTGATTTTCCGAATATTTGTCGTGATTAATGAGGTGCAATTTAAACGTCAGGAAGCAAATGTGTATTTACCCTGGTGTGTGTGTGTGTGTGTGTGTGTGTGTGTGTGTGTGTGTGTGTGTGTGTGTGTGTTAAATAGCAGATACTATACTAACAAATGGCTTTCCTGCTCTGCCAGTTAAGTAAAGTTTTGATGAGCCTCAGTGAGCGATTTGTCTGCATCTGTCTGGCGTAGTGTGTGTGTGTGTGTGTGTGTGTGTGTGTGTGTGTGTGTGTGTGTGCGTGTGTGTGTGCGAAGACATACATTACAGCGTGTTTAATGTTGCAGAAACACCTTATATTTTTCTCCCTGTCGTTTATTTCATGTTTACGAGCCTCGCCTTCACGTCCCACTCGGCCGCCCGTCACGCAAGCTTTACGTGCGGCAAACAAGTAGCGGAGCAGCGATCAAACGGACCGAATGGAACACGGAGGAAACATGATACACGGAAGAACATATACAGAAGTGATGATAAAAACAACGTTGGGGAAGATGTATACACGGGAATGACACGAAAGAAGAAACACGAGAGAAGAAATACAATGCACGGAAGAAAGTTAAGATAAAAACAACATTAGAGAAGATACGAGAACAGCGAACACGAAAGAAGAAATGCAGTACACCGAAGAAAATATAGATAAGAGAGGATAAAGACGCCGTTGGAGAGGACAAATAAACGAAAGAAGAAACACGAGAGAAGAAATACAATGCACGGAAGAAAGTTAAGATAAAAACATTAGAGAAGATACGAGAAGAGCGAACACGAAAGAAGAAATGCAGTACACCGAAGAAAATATAGATAAGAGAGGATAAAGACGCCGTTGGAGAGGATAAATAAACGAAAGAAGAAACACGAGAGAAGAAATACAATGCACGGAAGAAATAAGAGTAAGTTAAGATAAAAACAACATTAGAGAAGATACGAGAATAGCGAATACGAAAGAAGAAATGCAGTACACGGAAGAAAATATAGATAAGCGAAGATTTAAACAACATTAGAGAAGACAAAAAAAAAAAAAAAAAAAACAGAAACTACACGAAAGAAGAAACACGAGAAAAGTAATACAATACACGAACGAAAATAGAGATAAGTGAAGAGAAGAAGAGAAGTTGGAGGAGATATATAACCGGGAATAACGAACACGAAAGAAGAAACGAAAAAGGAAATACAACACATGGAAAAAACATCAGTAAGCGAAGATAAAAAAGAAAGATAGAGAAGATAAATTAACGGATACAACGAACACGAAAGAGGAAAGACAAATAAATTAAAACAGGCTCCAAGTAAAAGTAGACAGCAAATAAAAAGTGATAAATAAATGGAGATAACGACCTCAAAAATAATATACGGATAAGTTAAGAGGTGAGAGAAAAAGAAATAAAACCGAGGTGGAAAAATTTGTACGTAAAAGGAAAAAAACACGAAAATAACAAGAAAAACATCAGAAAGAAAGGGAAAGGAAAAAGCTGAATAAAGACAACAGGGTGAGTAGAAATAAGAGGAAAAGAAGGAAAACAATGACATGTGTACAAAGTTACCAGACGAAGGGAAGGAAAACAAGGGCCACGGGTTGGGTCCGGACACATACGAGTACCGGACAAGACAAGAAAAAAGCGGTGAATTCCAAGCCACTCGAGGATCACAAAGAAGGCGCTGCATGACGCCGCGCCCGGAACACACGTGGAATTCTGGAGCAGCGAGGAGACCGGCCTGGAAAATGCTCAGGAACACGGAGGAGGCGAAATTGGAAGAGTTAGAGAGGAGAACAAAAATGAGTTGTAAAAACAATTCGAGATTCTAGTGTTTATGGTTATTGAAGGGAGTGCAAATAAGTGAAAATGGGGCAACTAATCGAAAGTGACCCATAGAAATTTAAGGGGAACAAGAGGACACATAATAGGAAGAGTTAGAGAGGAGAACAAAAATGAGTCGTAAAAGAAAATTCGAAATTCTAGTGTTTATGGTCATTGAAGGGAGTGCAAATAAGTGAAAATGGGCCAACTAATCGACAATGGCTGAGGTTAACGAGGAGGCGAAATTGGAAGAGTTAGAGAGGAGAACAAAAATGAGTTGTAAAAAAAATTCGAGATTCTAGTGTTTATGGTTATTGAAGGGAGTGCAAATAAGTGAAAATGGGCCAGCTAATCGACATTGACGCAGGTTAACGAGGAGGCGAAATTGGAAGAGTTAGAGAGAACAAAAATGAGCTGTAAAAGAAAATTCGAGATTCTAGTGTTTATGGTTATTGAAGGGAGTGCAAATAAGTGAAAATGGGCCAACTAACCGACACTAACTCAGGTTAACGAGGAGGCGAAATTGGAAGAGTTCGAGAGGAGAAAAATGAATTGTAAAAGAAAATTCGAGATTCTATTGTTTATGGTTATTGAAGGGAGTGCAAATAAATGAAAATGGGCCAGCTAACCGACACTAACTCAGGTTAACGAGGAGGCGAAATTGGAAGAGTTCGAGAGGAGAAAAATGAATTGTAAAAGAAAATTCGAGATTCTAGTGTTTATGGTTATTGAAGGGAGTGCAAATAAATGAAAATGGACCAACTAATCGACACTGACCAGAGAAAATTAAAGAGGTACACGAGGACGCGAAATAGGAAGAGTTCGAGAGGAGAAAAATAAGTTGTAAAAGAAAATTCTGGGTTCTTGTTTTTGTGGTTATTGAAGGGAATGCCAGTAAGTGAAAATGAGCCAACTGAACGACACTGACCAGAGAAAATTAAAGGGGTACACGAGGACGCGAAAAAGGAAGAGTTCGAGGGGAGAAAAAATAAGAGGTACCTGAAAATACGAGGTTGTTTTTGTGGTTATTGAAGGGAATGCCAGCAAGTGTAAATGAGCCAACTGATCGACAATGACCCGTAGAATATCAAGGTATACGAAGGGAAAATCAGTGGATACATTTTGGCCATGCTGAGAGGAGGTTTTTATAGTATATTATTACAAGTACATAGAAATGAGTGTGCGTGTGAATAGGCAAGGGAAACACACACACACACACACACACACACACACACACACACACACACACACACACACACACACACACACACACACACACAATAGTAGCAGATGAAGTAGATAATTTTCAGGTCTTATCGAAAAGCTTAATGTTTTTTTTTTTTGTAATTGTTGGAGTTATTATTTTTAGGCGTTGATGTTGGCGCCTTTGCTTTACTTCGGTAAGGTTATTTCTATTCATCTTTACCACCTTAATTCTCTATGTTTTGTATTTCTAATCCGATTTTCAACATTGTACCTGAACTGTAAATTTTCACTACTTGAATAAATTTAAATCGATAGATATATCATGCTTATTATTGGCGTTAATGTGATAACAATAATAATAATAATAATAATAATAATAATAATAATAATAATAAGTGTAATAATAATAATAATAATAATAATAATAATAATAATAATAATGTGTAATAATAATAATAATAATAGTAATAATGATAATAATAATAATAATAATAATAATAATAATAATAATAATAATAATAATAATAATAATAATAATAATAATAATAATAATAATAACAATAATAATAAATATATTATTGTTACTAATATGATTATTAAAATTGTTTTTATTACCATCAACATCATTTTTATTATCACAATTACCATCATCGTTGTTGCCAGTACTATTACTATCATTATCATCAGCGCCATCATCACTACAAATACTGTCATCGTTACAATACATTCAGATTATTACACTCACCCGCACACCTTCACACATACAAATAAGGGGAGGCGGTGGCTGAGTGGTTAGCGTGCCGGCGCCGCGTCCAGGAGATCCAGGAGGGACGGGGATTCGAATCTTGGGCGCAACGCAGTTGGGATTTTTCAGTCACCGACGAGTGGCCAAGACTATATACCCACATGCTGCCCTGAAGACTATCTATCAACCTGGACTCAAGATTACCTCTCCAAAGAGAGGCTCAATGATTAGCCCCGGGGGGCAGTATGAGCCAAACCAAGATGGCGCCACTATAAAACACTCGCCTGCGCCACAACGGGCTGGACCGACCATCAGGGCCGCACCAGTGAAAAAGCCTAACGGCGCAATAGACCGCGACATAAAAAAAAATACCCTATAAGCACTCCCGCACTCACCAGTACACATCAAAATAAGTGTGTTATGTATAGAGTTAGGCTGTGCTGTACTATAAAAAAATAGTTATTGTTATGAGTGATTATAACAACACCTGATTGAAATACTGATACTCAATGACTAGATAATAACAGTGATGTGTTAGGAATATATAACCATAGACTTCACAATCTCTTGACGGGAAACGGGGCGCGGGGCCGATTCGCAGGGGGCCGATTTTCAAAAATTTAAAATTTAAATATTTTCAAAACCAAAGCAGCTAGCGACCTGAAACTAAAACAGGCACCTCCCTTAGGCATATATGAGTCTCCATGAGCAGCGGTATCAAAAAATTCAAAGTCGTTCCCTAATAAAATCCCGATTAATTGTTTTTTATATAAGTATAACAAAACTTAAAAAGGCTATAAAATCCTCAGATTTTACGCTAGATGCACAAACATCACCAAATGCAGAGATAATCACTTATATTTTCAGAATCAATAGCAATATTTAGCATATCTTATAAATTACTTATTTTTTTTTTTATTTAGTGCAATTTTTTACGTAAGTTTTTAACATCTAATAAATCACTTAATTTTCACATTAGAAACTTAATACTTGAGGAAAGCATGCAGAAACATCTTAATTTTACTCAACAAAAGCAAAATATTCATTTTTCTATATACAATCACAACTTATTTTGGTTGAATTCCGATGTCACTATTGCCGCAGCACGTCTTGCCGGCTATCTGGCCCTCGTCCCTGAACAATCACTTTAGCCTTTTGGCCTATGACTTGTGGGCCCCGGTCAGTTTCCTGGACTTGTACACGTCCCTGTTCCTCGCCGTCTCCTTCCTGCCCTCCTCGATACTGCTCCTCTTCCTGCCGGTCGGCTGCTTCAAGGCCTTGTTCTTCCTCGCTTCTGAGGTCACGTCCTTGGAGAAATTAGCACCGAAACAGTTGAAGAGGGACCTGCTGATGTGCGGCAAGATGGTGTTGGCCAGGTTGTGCCCCTCCTGGCACCTGTACCCCTGCAAGGTCGGGTCTGAGGCCGCCAGGAACTCCAGGAGGTGCCTGAACCCGTCCCTGTGGCGCATGGCAAGGGAGAGGAACCTCAACCTGCGCTCCTTCTTGTTCTCCCTGCACATCAGGGAGTCCCACAGCGACATCCCGAAGGACGCCATGTGGGCCATTGGGAGAGATGGCCGCCCGGCCCGTCTCCAGCTCTCCCCTGTCGACCAGCTCGACCAGGGCGTCGAACATCACAGAGGGCGGGTCGCCCCTCTCGAGCTCCACGGTAATCTTCATCTCCTCCTGCTGGGCAAGCTCCTGCTTGCAGCACTCGGCCACAGAGGAGTTGGCCTGGACCTTCCTGGCCAGGTAGCCGGCGTAGTTGCCGACCGCGGCGAGGAGCAACTCGTCCGTCGGCGGGTCCGGCTGGTCGTCGGCCAGCTCCCTGGCAAGCTGGGCCAAGATCACCTCGTCGTCCTCCTTCTCCTCTGCCTTGGCCCGGTCCAGGTCGGCCTGCACGTCCCCGGGGAAGAACCCGACGAGCTTCAGCAAATGCAGGCGCTGGGCCAACCTGTTGCTCACCATGAAGTTCTGCACGCTCGTCCAGTAGTTGGCGCCGCACATGGTGCGGCGCTTGCCGAAAGAGTGCTCAGTCGGGTCAGAGTTGGCCTTCCCCATGCACACATACTCGACCCCGGGGATCTTGCGGAGGATGATGTCCCTGCTAAGTTTCCTCCCCCCGTAGGACGTAGTGAACAGCCCCCTCACTACCACACTGCACTGAACACACCACTGCACTGCACACAACACTGAGTCACTGCACTGATGGCGTAGTACGGCTCCTCCACAGTTTACTCCACGGGGTCGCGGCGTCCTCATATCTTGTGTCTCCTCCGTCACTTCCACTCGATCCACTGCCTTCTGTGTCTTCTTGTATCGTCCTCTGGATCCTTGCAGTTGTGGGGAAGGGTACAGAGACGATGAATAACTGTAGGTCCTTTACTTGGAGAGTAAACAGAGGCAGGACAGCGATAATCCTTTACAGAGGGGAAGTGCCCAGCTGACTGCGTGCCTAAGGCGAGTTAGGCGACGCGGGAACTGAGCTGAGTTGCCATGTAGGCATTAACTAAACGTACATTTCTTGTTTCCTAATACGTAAAACTGTGGACTTCACTATCCTACAGTTATCATTCATTTTACGTAAAGATTTCAACCTAAAGTTACGCAAATTTGCCATTTTTTACACAACGTTTTCAAAGTGCACGCATGGTGCTATTTTATATAAGTTACCTTGAATCCTCGACCAAATCACTCTAGAGACACTCCTGCCTGCTTGTATGCACTAAAACTTGAAGATTTCGTCCTGTTTCCACTTAAATTCGGAGTAAGAACGCAGAGTGTTTGAGTTGTCGCAGTGAAAGTCGCCATAACAATCGGCCCCTTACGCGAAGCCAGCGCGCCAAGACTGAAGAGATTTCCCGTCAACTAGTTGTGAAGTCTATGATATAACCTAAAGGGTATATATTTTTTCTGCGTAGATTCGTAAAAGCGTACCTTTCTGTAATGACAGCGACAAGGCTCATGGACACATTTTGCCAGGTAACGGGGAGAGCGAGGCGCGAGGAGGCACGCTGCTGTGATGGACGCTGCACGGCTGAGTGACAGTGAACAGGTCCAGCATATGTTGTGTACATGCATGCGTGTATATCAGTGTTCTTTTACACGTCAGTATGCATTTATGCACGTACGTTAGAATATGTACATGTATGTTCGTATGTATATATGTATGGTTATGTATTCATGTATGCATGCATGGCTGTTAACATGGAAAATGTACAAAGTATGTCAACGCCCACATATGTTTGTACTGTATATATGTGTGTGTGTGTGTGTGTGTGTGTGTGTGTGTGTGTGTGTGTGTGTGTGTGTGTGTGTGTGTGTGTGTGTGTGTGTGTGTAAAGTAAAAGCGGCAAGGCCGCACCGGAGAGTTTGTTAAAATTTCGTCACTGGCAAGCGCGAGCGTCGGCACTCGTACAAACCCGCCCGTCCAGCACGCACATGGAACACTGAAGGAATATGAATGAGCCAAACAGTAGCCTACGTGTGACAGATCCATGTATAGACTACAGATACTGTTCAGGATAACAAACAAACAACAAAAAAAAAGCCGACACTGTTATGCGTAATTTTACGATTCACATAAAAGTTCAAGATTCATCAGTCAAGATAAATATGAAAGCAGCAGCGTCTGTAAGTGTATAATCACCAAAATTATGTGAAAGAAATGAAAACAATGTATTAAATCTTGCAAACATTGGCGAGTACAGACACCTGAAGATCATAAAACAACGCTTCACCTCCTTCCTTCGCTTCACTGACAGGACCTGAAGGAGCATCAATCATCCCTCCCTTTGGCTGAACAACCCACACAAAACAATATTCTTTTCATGCATACGAGTGACGAAACTTTCCACCGCTGTTTTCTCTCCCGCTCTTACTTATACACAGACATACAATCTTACACATACACACAGAGTTCGGAGATAAAGTAACTGTAAACTTAATTGTGCCGCCCGCTGGAGATGGCAGGCGTAATGAATGGGAGGGAGAAGAGGACGGGAAACAAGAGCTGAGGGGAATACTAAATAAAATCTATTTCAATGAACTTCGTTACCGTGTTCAGAATATAAAGAATTCGTTGGGGGAATGAAAATTAAGAGCTGTCGTCATTGTGCTTAGTTTAGAAATGATAACGTGCGGTTGCGTGGGAGGCGAAATGTGTATGTGTGTGTGTGTGTGTGTGTGTGTGTGTGTGTGTGTGTGTGTGTGTGTGTGTGTGTGTGTGTGTGTGTGTGTGTGTGTGTGTGTGTGTGTGTGTGTGTGTGTGTGTGTGTCTGTGTTTGTGTGTGTGTGTGTGTGTGTGTGTGTGTGTGTGTGTGTGTGTGTGTGTGTGTGTGTGTGTGTGTGTGTGTGTGTGTGTTTGAATGGCTTTGTGTGGAAGAATAAATGGGAGTGTGTAGGTGGACCAGTTCAAAAGAGAGGAGGGAGTGGATACTTCGCTATATTAAGTTTTACGTCAGCACAGTGATGGTCTGCAGGGTACGGGAAATGTTGGCGTGGGGACGCGTGGGATGACGAGAGATTCAAATATATACTCGATGGAAAGACAAGAAATCCAGAAACAATTGGCATAGATAAATTATTTGAGCGATAGATAGAAAGATGGATCGATAAATGCAGAAAGATTTATATACAGATGGAAAGATGGATATATGGACTGACAGACATACACATGATATAGATGGATAGATGGTGTGTTTAGTTGTGTGTGTGTGTGTGTGTGTGTGTGTGTGTGTGTGTGTGTGTGTGTGTGTGTGTGTGTGTGTGTGTGTGTGTGTGTGTGTTTTATGCACGCTATCTAGCATTCATTTTACCTAATCATCTTGTCTTTAACCTAAATATATTATAAATTACAGGTTTTATCACTCTATTTGTTATCTCGTATATTCGTGCGTTTTATTCCTGCCTTTCATCACGAAGAATTAATGTCTATGAATGTGTCTGTGGCTTCTTGTCCTATCGCTCCTGTACATCCTCTGGACCCACCGAAGAGGCGATGCTTCTTGCATTTTGCTTCAGCTCGGTGGGACGACCCGAGGATGTACTCTTCCGATTTCCCGTAGAATGATTACTGCTTCCAGGAGAGAGACCCCTCTGTGTGTGCCCAGCGCATTACAGAGGTGATTGCCTCTGGAATGCAGGTATACACTCGTGCTGTCAAAGATAGAGAGGCAGCTTACAAAAGGTACCAGAGCCTTCGAACTCCCGCAAACAATGATCTTTACATTTCAGCCCGGAATTGTGCCATATCTATTCTTCGACTTACCAAAACCTCTTTCATAAATAGAAAATGTCAAAATCTTGCTTTTTCTAATTCTTCTCGGGACTTCTGGCATCTAACCAAAAATATCTCCTCCAATTTCACTTCTTCATCTTTTCCTCCTCTCCTTAACCTTGACGGCAGCACCGCCGTCTCATCTATCTCTAAGGCTGAACTCTTCAATCAGACTTTCTCTAACAACTCCACTCTGGACGATTCTGGGCATATTCCTCCTACTCATCCCCCATCTGACTCCTTTATGCCTGCTATTAAGATTCATCGGAATGATGTTTTCTATGCCCTCTCTTGCCTTAACTCTCAGAAGGCTTACGGACCTGATGGAGTGCCTCCTATTGTCCTTAAAATCTGTGCCTTCGTGTTGACACTCTGCCTGGTCAAACTCTTTCGCCTCTGCCTGTCAACATCTACCTTTCCTTTCTGCTGGAAGTATGTCTTCATACAGCCTGTGCCTAAGAAGGGTGACCGCTCCAACCCTTCAAATTAACGCCTAATAGCTTTACTATCCTGTCTATCTAAAGCTTTTGAATCAATTCTTAGCCGGAAGATTCAAAAGCACCTTTCCACTTCTGACCTTCTATCTGATCACCAGTATGGGTTCCGCAAGGGGCGTTCTACTGGCGATCTTCTTACTTTCTAAAATGATTCTTGATCAACCTCTCTTAGCCGTTTCGGTGAAACTTTCTCAGTTGCGCTAGACATATCGAAAGCTTTCGATAGAGTCTGACACAAGTCTTTGCTTTCTAAACTGCCCTCTTTCGGATTCTATCCCTCTCTCTGTTCCTTTATCTCCAGTTTCCTTTCCGGCCGTTCTATCTCTGCGGTGGTAGGCGGTCACTGTTCTTCCCCTAAACCTATTAACAGTGGTGTTCCACAGGGCTCTGTCCTATCACCCACTCTCTTCCTGTTATTCATCAATGATCCTCTTTCCATAACAAACTGTCCTATCCACTCATACCCTGATGACTCCACTCTGCATTATTCAACTTCTTTCAACAGAAGACCATATCAACAGGAATTACAATACTCCAGGCTGGAGGCTGCATAGCGCTTAACCTCAGACCTTGCTATTATTTCCGATTGGGGTAATAGGCCAGTCGATAGGGGTTTGAATAAGGAAAAAAATCAAGGAAAGCTGCAATAAGTTTTATTGTCTTCGTAATGGGGTACTTAATAACTTATTAATTTTGCACACCTCTATCTTGAAAAAATTGCAGCCAAAAACATTTTTTTTGTAATTATCTCACTTAAGACTCACTTTAGAGGATAATGTATGGATACATAAAATAATCTACATAATATTCCCTACAAAAAATGTTCTATACATTGTTCTCGTGCGGTGCGTGGTTTTGACGCTAGAGGTGCGAGAATGCGTGCATGTTTGAGTCATGCCCCAAGTTACGTAATACGACATGGATCTTGTATGCTTTATTGCAGGATGTTCTAAATTCTTACATTAATTGTAATTTTTCATTTTATTTCAGGGTGCACGGATACAGACAGTTAAAGAGACATTAATTCTTATTGTGTGGGAAAAATGTCTTCACCAGGAGAATGTTTCATTTGTGAAGGGAATCTTTCTGAGGGGTGACTCGTGCAGTGAAAGAGAACGGTGTGAAGACTCTGACAGACTACACCAGGAAATGGAAATGTGGAAAACATTATCAGCTGAAAGGACTGAAAAAAAGTGTGTGCCAATGCATCTATGGACAAAATGTTGACTGGTCATGCTTATGTAAGAGCACTCAGGGCTCATAGACTAGTGCATGCTGCCCTGGCTACAATAGTTTTCAGTGAAACTGCTTTCTACTGACGAACGGGAGGAGGAGAAGGAAGAAAATCATAGAGGAGAAGGAAGAGATGGAGGAGGAGGAGAAAATGAAGGTAACAATATTGACAGAGGGAGAGAGCAAAAAGTATGTTGTGATAAAGAAACGAAAAATACCTTTGCAAATAAACGTAATAATATGATTTGTCCAATGATGATCCCTTAGCCCCTTTACCACCTCTGTCTTCCTTCCTCTTTTTCCTTCCTTTCACACGTTCCTTCCTCCTTCCCTCCTCACTTTCCTCGTTAAATGGATCTAAAGCTTTTGAATCAATCCTCAACCGGAAGATTCAAAAGCACCTTTCCACTTCTAACCTTCTATCTGATCGCCAGTATGGGTTCCGCAAGGGGCGTTCCACTGGCGATCTTCTTGATCTCTTAACTGACTCTTGGTCATCCTCTCTTAGCCGTTTTGGTGAAACTTTCTCTGTTGCGCTAGACATATCGAAAGCCTTCGATAGAGTCTGGCACAAGTCTTTGCTTTCTAAACTGCCCTCTTTCGGATTCTATCCCTCTCTCTGCTCCTTTATCTCCAGTTTCCTTTCCGGCCGTTCTATCTCTGCGGTGGTAGACGGTCACTGTTCTTTCCTTAAACCTATTAACAGTGGTGTTCCACAGGGCTCTGTCCTGTCACCCACTCTCTTCCTGTTATTCATCAGTGATCTTCTTTCCATAACAAACTGTCCTGTCCACTCATACGCCGACGACTCCACTCTGCATTATTCAACTTCTTTCAATAGAAGACCATCCCAACAGGAAGTACATGACTCCAGACTAGAGGCTGCAGAACGCTTAACCTCAGACCTTGCTATCATTTCCGATTGGGGTAGAAGGAACCTTGTGTCTTTCAATGCCTCAAAAACTCAATTTCTCCACCTATCAACTCGACACAATCTTCCAAACACCTATCCCCTATTCTTCGACAACACTCAGCTGTCACCTTCTTCAACACTAAACATCCTCGGTCTATCCTTAACTCAAAATCTTAACTGGAAACTTCATCTCTCTCTCACTAAATCAGCTTCCTCGAGGTTCGGCGTTCTGTATCGTCTCCGCCAGTTCTTCTCCTCCGCACAGTTGCTATCCATATACAGGGGCCTTGTCCGCCCTCGTATGGAGTATGCATCTCACGTGTGGGGGAGCTCCACTCACACAGCTCTATTGGACAGAGTGGAGTCTAAGGCTCTTCGTCTCATCAGCTCTCCTCCTCTTACTGATAGTCTTCTACCTCTTAAATTCCGTCGCGATGTTGCCTCTCTTTCTATCTTCTATAGATATTTTCACGCTGACTGCTCTTCTGAACTTGCTAACTGCATTCCTCGCCCCCCTCCCGCGGCCTCGCCTCACACGACTTTCTAATCAAGTTCATCCCTACACTGTCCCAACCCCTTATGCAAGAGTTATGTGACTTTCATCCCACACGCTGGTAAACTCTGGAACAATCTTTCTTCATCTGTATTTCCTTTTGCCTACGACTTGAACTCTTTCAAGAGGAGGCTATCAGGAAACCTCTCCTCCCGAAATTGACCTCTCTTTTTGGCCACTCCTCTGTACTCTATTCAGGTGCAATAAGTAGCGGGCTTTTTTTTTCATTATTGTTTTTTTTTCACGCCCTTGAACTGTCTCCTTTTCTGTACAAAAAAGTTAGTTAAATAGGCAGTTATATACGTATTGTAGCAGTAGTGTATATATATATATATATATATATATATATATATATATATATATATATATATATATATATATATATATATATATATATATATATATATATATATATATATATATATATTGTAGTTAAGTGGCTAGTTAGTTAGATGGTTCGCTGGTTAGTCAGTTAGTTAGGTTGTTAGATAGGTAGTTTAATACTAGTTAAAGACAAAGTTAGCTAGACAGTTAGTTAATTGTATTGTATATTGTATTATATATTTATTTATTATTTATTTTTTATTTTTTGTTTATTTTTTGTTTTTCTTTTATTTTTTCTTTTCTTTTGTTTTTCTTTTCTTTCTTTTCTTTTAGTGTTATTTTTTTCTTTTTCTTTTTGTTTATATTTTTCTTTTTCTTTCTTTCATTTTATTTTCAATTGGTGTTATTCTTTCTTTTCTCTCTTTTCTTTTTCTTTTTCCTTTTCTTTCTTTTCCTGTCATCCTTTTGTTGATGTTCGTTGGTCTGGGTGAGCCGCTTTCCTCCCAGAAGAGACCCACCCATAATTTTGGTGATGTTGCTGAGGGCTGAAAGGTGGATGATGTTTCTTATAGTTTTCTTTCCTTGATGTTTTGTTTTCATTTTCGATGTTATTCTGTTCATTTTCTTGCTCTTGTTGTTTTCTATATCATCCTTTTGTTGATGTTCGTTGGTCTGAGTGAGCCGCTTTCCTCCCAGAAGAGACCCACCCATAATTTTGTGATGTTACTTGTGGCCGAAAGGCGGATGATGTCTTTTTCTTCTTTTCTTGATGTTCGTCTTTTATCTTTCCTGTATCATCCGTTCTGATGTTCTTTGGGCTGGCTGAGCCTTTTTCTCCCCAGAAAAGACCCACCCATAATTTTGTGATGTTCCTTGGGGCTGAAAGGTGGACGATGTTTGTATTAATTCTTTTCTTGTTGTTCTTTTATCTTTTCTGTATCATCCCTCTTGATGTTCTTTGGTCTGGATGAGCCTCTTTCTCCCCAGAAAAGACCCACCCATAATTTTGGTGATGTTAATTAGGGCCGAAAGGTGGATGATCTGTTTCTTATTTTGTTTTCTTGATGTTTCGTTTCTTCGTTTTCATTATTCTGGTGTTCTTTTTCATTCTCCTTTTCATTTTGGTGTTCCCATCACGTGGATGTCTACGACATCTAACGAGCTCCACCTGCCCGGGTTTCTTGTTCGGAGTTGTCCCTCTCCTAGATGAACTGGCTGCCACGACTAACGAGCTCCACCTGCCCGGGTTTCTTGTTCGGAATTGTCCCTCTCCTAGATGAACTGCCTGCCACGGCTGACGAGCTCCACCTGCCCGTGTTTCTTGTTCGGAGTTGTCCCTCTCCTTGATGAACTGCCTGTCACGGCTGACGAGCTCCACCTGCCCGGGTTTATTATTCGGAGTTTGCTCTCCGAGGCAGACTGCCTGCCACGGCTGACGAACTCCACCTGCCCGTGTTTCTTGTTCGGAGTTGTCCCTCTCCTAGATGAACTGCCTGCCACGGCTGACGAGCTCCACCTGCCCGGGTTTATTGTTCGGAGTTGTCCCTCTCCTAGATGAACTGCCTGCCACGGCTAACGAGCCCCACCTGCCCGGGTTTATTGTTCGGAGTTGTCCCTCTCCTAGATGAACTGCCTACCACAGCTAACGAGCCCCACCTGCCCGGGTTTGTTGTTCGGAGTTTGCTCTCCTAGGCAGACTGCCTACCACGGCTAACGAGCCCCACCTGCCCGGGTTTATTGTTCGGAGTTTACTCTCCTAGGCAGACTGCCTACCACAGCTAACGAGCTCCACCTGCCCGGGTTTATTGTTCGTAGTTTGCTCTCCTAGGCAGACTGCCTACCACGGCTAACGAGCTCCACCTGCCCGGGTTTATTGTTCGGAGTTTGCTCTCCTAGGCAGACTGCCTACCACGGCTGACGAGCTCCACCTGCCCGGGTTTATTGTTCGGAGTTTGCTCTCCTAGGCAGACTGCCTACCACGGCTAACGACCTCCACCTGCCCGGGTTTATTGTTCGGAGTTTGCTCTCCTAGTCAGACTACCACGGCTAACGAGCTACCCCTGCCGGTGTTTTTTGTTCGGTGGTTGCTCTCCTAGGCAGACTGCCTACCACGGCTAACGACCTCCACCTGCCCGGGTTTATTGTTCGGAGTTTGCTCTCCTAGGCAGACTGCCTACCACGGCTAACCACCTCCACCTGCCCGGGTTTGTTGGTCGGAGGTTTCTCTCCTAGGTGAATTGCCTACCACGGCTAACGACCTCCACCTGCCCGGGTTTGTTGTTCGGAGTTTGCTCTCCTAGGTAGACTGCCTACCATGGCTAACGAGCCCCACCTGCTCGGGTTTGTTGTTCGGAGTTTGCTCTCCTAGACAGACTGCCTACCACGGCTAACGAGCCCCACCTGCCCGGGTTTGTTTTTCGGAGTTTACTCTCCTAGGCAGACTGCCTACCACGGCTAACGAGCCCCACCTGCCCGGGTTTGTTGTTCGGAGTTTGCTCTCCTAGGCAGACTGCCTACCACGGCTAACGAGCCCCACCTGCCCGGGTTTGTTGTTCGGAGTTTGCTCTCCTAGGTGAATTGCCTACCACGGCTAACGAGCCCCACCTGCCCGGGTTTGTTGTTCGGAGTTTGCTCTCCTAGGTGAATTGCCTACCACGGCTAACCAGCCGCACCTGCCCGGGCTTGCAGCCGGCAGATCTCCGGCACCTCCGTGGAGGCCCCGGGGGACGCCGAGGCGCCCTGCCGGGAGATCTCCATTCCTGCCATGCTCGCCAGGGAGACCTTGGGCTCGCTGGCGCTTCGCACCCCGCCGAGGCGAGGGGGGAAGATGCAGGATCTCGCTTAATAAAACTACCAGACTGGATTATGAAATTAAAAACAAATAGGGAAAAGTCGCCGATCACCGCGTTCACCGTTCTGGGACGGAAGGCCGAAGGGAACGCGCCCAAACATCCAAAGAAATCCTCGCGACGGCTTGCGGCGCAGCATCCGTTTCCCTCTTTATTGTTTTCCTTCTGTGACTGACTGATTGCTGGAATGACTGACTGGATGACTTTACTTAGCAAGAAACGGTTCACCAGGCGACATCTTTAAGCTACATCGTATTAACACAACTGTTGAGATCAAACAACAGTGAGTGTGGCTCTCACGGGGACGGCCGCACAGGCTTCCCGACTTACTCCCACTCGGCTCCCGCTTCTCTTCAGTCGTCTGTTTCTTTATTCTTCTTTTCTTTACTCTATATTTCCCTTCCTTTCATCCCTGCTCTCCGTCTATAAACTCTCTCTCTCTCTCTCTCTCTCTCTCTCTCTCTCTCTCTCTCTCTCTCTCTCTCTCTCTCTCTCTCTCTCTCTCTCTCTCTCTCTCTCTCTCTCTCTCTCTCTCTCTCTCTCTCTCTCTCTCTCTCTCTCTCTCTCTCTCTCTCTCTCTCTCTCTCTCTCTCTCTCTCTCTCTCTCTCTCTCACACACACACACACACACACACACACACTTCATCTAAGGTATGCACATTGGTTGGGTGCAAAGGTGGTAACTCCGCCAGTGAGCATTCGCTGTCTGTCCAACGCCAGAGTAAAGGAGGAGGGACACAGAGTAAAGGAGGAAGGTCACAGAGTAAAGGAGGAGGGACACATAATAAAGGAGGAGGGACACAGAGTAAAGGAGGAAGGTCACAGAATAAAGGAGGAGGGACACATAATAAAGGAGGAGGGACACATAATAAAGGAGGAGGGACACATAATAAAGGAGGGACACATAATAAAGGTCTAGGGACACATAATAAAGGAGGAGGGACACATAATAAAGGAGGAGGGACACATAATAAAGGAGGAGGGACACATAATAAAGGAGGAGGGACCCATAATAAAGGAGGAGGGACACATAATAAAGGAGGAGGGACACATAATAAAGGAGGAGGGACACATAATAAAGGAGGAGGGACACATAATAAAGGAGGAGGGACACATAATAAAGGAGGAGGGACACATAATAAAGGAGGAGGGACACATAATAAAGGAGGAGGGACACATAATAAAGGAGGAGGGACCCATAATAAAGGAGGAGGGACACATAATAGGGAGGAGGGACACATAATAAAGGAGGAGGGACACATAATAAAGGAGGAGGACACATAATAAAGGAGGAGGGACACATAATAAAGGAGGAGGACACATAATAGGAGGAGGGACACATAATAAAGGAGGAGGGACACATAATAAAGGAGGAGGGACCCATAATAAAGGAGGAGGGACACATAATAAAGGAGGAGGGACACATAATAAAGGAGGAGGGACACATAATAAAGGAGGAGGGACACATAATAAAGGAGGAGGGACACATAATAAAGGAGGAGGGACACATAATAAAGGAGGAGGGACACATAATAAGGAGGAGGACACATAATAAAGGAGGAGGGACACATAATAAGGGAGGAGGGACACATAATAAAGGAGGAGGGACACATAATAAGGAGGAGGGACACATAATAAAGGAGGAGGGACACATAATAAGGAGGAGGGACCCATAATAAAGGAGGAGGGACACATAATAAGGAGGAGGGACACATAATAAAGGAGGAGGGACCCATAATAGGGAGGAGGGACCCATAATAAAGGAGGAGGGACACATAATAAAGGAGGAGGGACACATAATAAAGGAGGAGGGACACATAATAAAGGAGGAGGGACACATAATAAAGGAGGAGGGACACATAATAAAGGAGGAGGGACACATAATAAAGGAGGAGGGACACCCCTGCAAGAAGTATTGCTTTTCTATATCAGGCACCGCGGGTCATGAAAGAAATGGTGCACACATTCTCGCTCCTCAAGCGTCAAAACTGCGTATAAAAGATTTTTTGTAGGGGATGTAATGTACATTACTTTGTATATCGACACATTATCCGCTAAAGTGAGTCCTAAGTGATATAATTATAAAAAAAAACTGTTTATGCCGCCATTTTTCAAAATGGCGGCCAAAGCCGGTGCGGTAGGGGGGTGCAAAAATAATATGTAATTAAGTATCCTATTACATTGCATTTTCCTTGATTTTTTTCCTTATTCGCCTTTTTTTAACCTCTGTCGACTGGCCTATAAAAGGAACCTTGTATCCTTCAATGCCTCAAAAACTCAATTTCTCCACATATCAACTCGACACAATCTTCCAAACACCTATCCCCTATTCTTGGACAACACTCAGCTGTCACCTTCTTCAGCAATAAATATCCTCGGTCTATCCTTAACTCAAAATCTTAACTGGAAACTTCACATCTCCTGTCTCACTAAATCAGCTTCCTCGAGGTTGGGCGTTCTGTATCGTCTCCGCCAGTTCTTCTCCCTCGCAGTTGCTATCCATATACAGGGGCCTTGTCCGCTCTCGTATGGAGTATGCATCTCATGTGTTGGGGGGCTCCACTCACATAGCTCTTCTAGACAGAGTGGAGTCTAAGGCTCTTCGTCTCATCAGCTCTCCTCCTCTTATTGATAATCTTCTACCTCTTAAATTTCGCCGCCATGTTGCCTCTCTTTCTATCTTCTATCGATATTTTCATGCTGACGGCTCTTCTGAACTTGCTAGCTGCATGCCTCCCCCCCTTCCGCGGCCTCGCCACACACGACTTTCTACTCAAGCTCATCCCTATACTGTCCAAACCCCTTATACAGGAGTTAACCAGCATCTTCACTCTTTTATCCCACACGCTGGTAAACTCTGGAACAATCTTCCTTCATCTGTATTTCTTCCTGCCTACGACTTGAACTCTTTCAAGAAAAGGGTATCAGGACAACTCTCCTCCCGGAATTGACCTCTCTTTCGGCCACTCCTTTGTAATCTTTTTTAGGAGCAGTAAGTAGCTGGCTTTTATTTCATTA